>NW_006160198.1:2779359-2813302 GCF_000334495.1 Tupaia belangeri chinensis
CAAAGCTGACACCTGAGCATATTGCAAGCATTACTCCCTTCTCAACTGAGGGATGATGGAAAGGCGGAGAGACCAAAACCTAACAAAATAGTCCTGGAAGAAGAACGTCCACAGAGAGAAGCAGTAGCTTCACCTAGTGGTTGAGTGCAAGTGTGGGCTATGGTTATACATGGGGCTAAAACAGGACCCCATGCTGTGCACATAAAACTGGAGAGTATTTATTGGATCCTTAGGTCAAAGATTTTTAAAAGCGCCCCAGGGGGTTCCTTGCGTGTTGTTCATTGAAGAATTGTGAAAGTGGCTAACATCAAAGAGAAAGCTGGGGCAGCCGGTGCCATCATGGTCGTGTTGACTGGATCTCACATGCTCAACTGTGTGATTCAAATCTGGTGCCTGTGCATGAGTGCCCAAAATCCCAGGAGAGTAGCCCAAAAGGGTACTTTCTTACTTTTTCTTGCTCTATATCTTGCAGCAAGAGCATGTGTCCTATAGCAAAAATTACAAATAAATAAATAAACAAATAAACAAACAAGAAAGAAGGTAAAAAAGAAAGCTAATTAAGTTGCTAAGTGGACTAGTTTTCCATAATGGACAGAAAATCTTCCACCAAGGGCAGTTGATATCTTACAGAATGAAGATTAGGATAAAATACTACATAACGGAAAAACCAGGAGTTGGAGGAGGGAGCAGCACATGGCGTGGTAGTTAAGGTGCTGGACTTCCACATGACTAACCCCATGGTTTGAGTCTCAAACCTGGCAGCTTCCCTTCTAACTTTCTCTCTCCTTCTCTCTCTCTCTCTCTCTCTCTCGTGAGCACCTGAGCCCTATAGCAAATTTTAAAATAATAATAATAAATTAAATTGAAAAAAGAAAAATGGGAGTTTGAAAGTGATAAATTCTCCAGTTGTTATTGCTATCAGCATCTGATGGGAAAAGTCATAAAGAAGATCCCACTTCAAACATGCTAAGGCAAAGATCAATTCTGTTACATTCCATTTCATCCCCCATTCTTTCTGCAGAGAGAGAGCCCCATGTCTTCTGAGGTATTTGATTAGATAAGTGAAAAGGACTCAGAGGAGATAGGCTACATTACGTGCCCAAAGCAGGCATTCTAGAAGTCATTATCTTCACATATTCACAATAATCAGTATGAATATTAAGGAAAGACTTTTGACCCTAAGTAACTGTGGAGTTTGAACTTCTGAGGATAGGTAAGGAAACTTTGGGTGCAACCGAGCAGAAAGTTATCTTGGACATCCCCCACATAGCTCATGATGCGCTCATCAGAGGGAGACAGAGAAAAGGAAAAGAAAGAAAGCAGACACACACACACACACACATATATACATACACAGATATTCCAAAATCTGAAAAATAAAACCCCAAATCTGAATCATTTCCAGTCTCAAGCATTTCAAATAAGAGACTCAAGCTGCCCCACAGGATCAGACATCTATAAAAGATCATCCCACTCACAAAGCTCTGTTGAGGGCACACTGGAGCATCTAACAATGCAGTTACTTTAGATGGCTTTTAAGTGCAAAATGAAAAAAATTTTAAGAGGTTTTTGCCTTAGCGCATGTGCATTAGAGATAAACAGAAACAGTGAGAGGGAAAATGAGAAATCATCCCCTATGGGGATGGTTCCTGAAATCCCTTCTCCTCCATTCTCAGATCCTGGGCATCCACACACATGCGACTGGTATGATTTTCAAGCCACCGGGCCTAGGACTCAAACCGCAGTGGGCCATGTGGGAGTCCAGTGACATAACTGCTATGCTGTGTGCTGACCCCACCAAAGAAATATTTTAATAGATCAGGATTTGCATGTATGGTGTTGCCTAAGGCTTTTAAGAAATGCTCCAGGTGGGACCAGCAGTTAACGTAATGGCTATGTCGCTGGACTCCCATGTAGTCGACTGAGGTTCGAATCCCAGACCCAGTGGCTTAAACTCACGCTGGGCGTATATGCGTGTGTGCCCATGATCCCGAGAGGAGAATGGAGGAGAAGGGATTGCAGCGTGGCCATCCCCCCGGGGGGTGATTTCTCGCTTTCTGTCTCTCTCTCTCTGTCTGTCTGTCTGGCAAGCACATGCGTCCTATAGCAAAGAAAACTCTCAAAAAAAAAGAAACAAAGAAAGAAAGAAATACTCCAGGTGACCCTACTGTTGTCAAGCTTTTGGACATGCATGTTCCCATTTTTCCAGTGAACATGAAGATAACTTTTCAGTCCTGAGAGTTGAGGAAAAAAATCGGACTGAAAAGATCTTACCTCAAATTTGAAGTGCACCCTTTACCAGCCCAAAAGATCACAATTAACTAAGGAGAAATTCAGCCTAGAACACTGCCTATTTGGCAAAATAATAAAGAGTAGTTTTCATAAATTTTAAGAGATATTTTTGGCTATAGGGCACATAAGTGCACTCGTTGGAGAGAGAGACAGAGACAGAAAGCCAGAAATCACTCCCCAGAGGGAATGGCCATGCCACAATCCCCAGTCCTCCATTCTCCTCTTGGGATTTTGGGCATGCAGGCACACACACATGACTTTTAAGCCATCAAATCTGAGACTCAAACTGTGATCAACTGTGTGGGAGTCCCGTGATGTAACCATTACGCCATCTGCTGGTTCCTCATAATTTTAATATACTTTAGTACAGTAATATATCTTAAATCACAAATCGTTCGTCAGAACACTTTGCGATTACCGTTTTGCACAATAAGGTAAAGAACTCCTATTCTAGAAAACTGACTGGGCCAGACAGTGGCATAGTAGTTAAGGAGGCTTGATCCCACATGGCCAGCTGTGCAGCCTGAGTCCCAGACTCAGCAGTGTGGAAAACACACCAGGCACATTTATGTTCCTATCCAAAGTCCTGATAGGAGGGAGAAGTGGAGAAGGGACTGCAGAGTGACAGTGCCCCATTGGGAGCACTTTCTCGCTTTCCCTCCCTCAGTCTCTCTTTAGCAAGTACACATACCCTTTGCCAAATTGAAAAAGAAAAAAACTGTTAAGTAGAAGATTGACTTTCACATATTAGGTTTTTAAAGTTACATCCACAGGCTTACCTATTGCTCCTCCCGTGTTACTGGTGCTCATGGCACTTCCTCCTCTGGGTGTCCGTGCTCTAGTACCTCTCTTCTGAAAAGTCAAGGAGGACAGCCGAAGGGTCAGTTCTATGGAACAAGCTGACATCATATAGGAGCTCCCTATTTGTCACCCTGGAACCGGTGTAATAATCTCCAAAAGGCCAAGCGAGACTACCGCCCAGACTTGTTAGAAGCCACAAGATGCCAGTCAAAGAGGGTCTCCCATGTTACAATCAGCTTGCATACCTTGGAAATAAGCAAGTCATGCTGCTCAAGTTTGAGTGGTTTGTTTTTCTACCCAAAAATATCATTGAAATCATCTAACTCTTGTTCAACATCATGGTAAAGGCCCAATAAGTGTCCATCTTAATCAGGCCCTTTTGCCACCTAAAATATCTGGAAAATTATCTTTTTTAATTGGCAGAGGGTGCACATGCTCACTAGAGGGAGAGGGAGAAAGCACCTTCGATGGGGTATAGCCACACAGCAGTCCCTTCTCCATTTAGCGGTGCTGTCAGGATTTGGGGTGGACATGTACACACACCCAGGGTGGTATTTCGAACCACTGGGCTTGGGATGTGAACCATGGTTAGCCATGTGGGATCCGGGTCCCTTCACCACCAGGCTATCATACCAGCCCTAGAAAATTCTCAAATCTTAATTTGCCTTCCCTAGAACACATGGACAGTCTTTGTAATAAGACAATATAAACACAGGGATAAGTTTTTTTTCATCCTGTCATCCAAGTAAATGGGGCAGCAATTGGTAAAAGAAATACAGCTCTCCTTGCATCCGAAGTACTTTACTTCAGGATAGCGTTATTTAAAAACAATTATCTCTAGTGCTAAATGAGTTTTCATTAGACTAGATATGCTCTTATCTCTTAAACTGTGAGCCCCATGGAGGCAAGGACCTTGCTCTGTCACCACTGTTTCCCCAGCTCTTATATACCTGGCACATAGTAGACACTTAATAAAAAGTTTAATATACAAAGGCCAGAAAGGACTTTTTGTTTTTAAAGTTTTTTGCCATAGGGCTCAGGTACTCCCCAGAGAGACAGAAACAATGAGAGGGAAAGTAAGAACTTACCCCCTGGGGGGGGGGGGAATGGCTATGCCACAATGCCTTCTCCGTGGAAAGTAAGAACTTACCCCCTGGGGGGGGGGATGGCTATGCCACAATGCCTTCTCCGATCTCCCCTGGGATTTAGACCACACATACACAGGCTGCTAGGACTCAAGTCTGGGACTCCATGCGGTTGGCTATGTGAGAGTCCATCACCTTAATCACCATGCCACCTGCTGGCCCCCAGAGGGGATGTTAAGGGAAGAAAGAAGCCATTAGATTTCATATTCTTTCACATGGACTACTCAAGCTCTCCTACTTCCCTGAAATTAGGAGCAGGTATCTGAAATCATGTCATATCTACTGATAGTAATTCTTTAAAATAAGAAACGTATTTTCCTAAGATATGGAATACCTGCCAGTATACACAGTTTTAACTACTTACCTTTTAGCTTTTAGAGGAATAAAATCTCTTAATGATCACATAAAACCATATAGTAAATGGAGGAAAAGAGACAGTTGGATCACTTGCTGAGCCAAGTAAACTTTCTTTTAGAAAGTTAAATTTCAGACTAGGAGCTAGTTTTGATAAACCATGCAGATAAGAAGTGTCTCCTCACACAAAGATCCACGAAGTGCCAGTGCCACAGTTTATTACACTCTCTCTTGCCCTACAGCAAGAATATCACAACCCTCAGACGTCATTGGAGAAAGCATTCAATGCCAAAAGACCTTTCTAGATCTGTGGCGATGGAGATTTTGCTTTTCTCCCTCCACAGCCTTGATTTGTCCTTGAATGTCCAGGAGAAGCACCTCCCACCACCACAGCCCCTTCCAGACATGGTGTGTGTGCTTACATACTGACCCTGCAGCCTGAGCGGGATTTGGTACTGGGGATTTAAGCAGCATTCATTTTTGTTGCCTACAAGCAGGAGAAAGATTGCTAATTTAGGGGAATTCTGAGTGTAAAGTAAGTCTTAACTCTCCAAAGGGTTTCTCTTGATCCCTTCCTCCTCTTTGGGTGCCATACGCTGTAGGCCCTACATTCCATCTCTCCTAGTGGTCCAGTTACAGAATCGAAAGTATCATAGTGAGTCAAAGCCATCTCCCATTGCATCTGTTTATTTACCTTCTGTGATAGGTGAATGTAGAAATTTCCAGAAGTCAACTCTTTTTTTGAAAAGAGATAGTGTAGCTCATCCACAGTCTAGGATATAGCCCCAGTCTCTCTTCTTTCACACCCAGTTTAAGTGGAGGTTCCTGTTCAGGAAAGTCAGGGCGGGGAGGGGGCAGGGATTAGAGTCAGAGGTAAGCAAAGGACCCCTGTGTGAGTGGCAGGGCCAAGGCTCCCTGACAGTCTTACCAGACACCTGACATTTGTGCTGTTAACTTCTCGTGCCTGTGGTACAGTTGACATTGAGAAGCTCACATTCCAGCCCATCATCCATCTAGAGTGATTCACCCCAGGGAGAAAAGAAAGGAGTATCGAACAACAGCCGAGACGGCTCGCCCAGAAGGAATTAGAGTTGGGTGTTTTGTTTTGTGTTTTTGGCAGAGAAGTGTTGAGAGACACTACTGCTTCCACCCTATCATTAGTGGGTGGGTAATAGTGATATAAAATAAGAGATGAATTAGGATAATAAGAGGCGAAGGAGAAAGGAGTAAAATTTCCACAAGTAATATTTTTCTCTTCATGGTTATGTGACTTGGAAACAGAACTCGAAAGTAGTAATCATGGTTCTATAGCAGACAAAGGACAGAATGTGGGAACCAGACAGGAAGGTGTGATTGCCGTTATTCCACTAAGTGGAAGCAGCAGAATGCACAGCCCTCAGGACTATACCGCTGCTGCCCTTGCAGAAAAGCACAGAGAGGGAAGAGTCATATGGGTGGCTTGTTTACGGTGGGTCATTTTATGAAGTGGTTACATAGTAAAGCATCACCAAGTGAGGTGATTAATGGCATAAAAAACCTCTAAATCAGATGGGCAGGTGTTTTCTCACATGGGCTGTCTCACTGCTGTAGCCCCAGAACGAATAACTGAGACCTACTGACACTCAGTCGTTGATTCAGAGATGATACATTAGTGCCTACAATGTGCATGGAACTTAGACACTGGGCCGCAGTGATGAACCACACACACGGTGCCACTGGCCCCATGGGGCTTACACTCTGGAGGGGAAACGAACACCAAACAAGTAACCACACTCACCAGTTGTTGTAAGTGCTATGAATAAAAATACGGTGTAGGCAGTGTAAAGGGCCACTCATTTTCTACTGGGAGAAGTGGAGGCCTCAGAGGAGACCTGGGGAGCTAGCAGAGCGCTTCAGGTTGGGGGAGGGCAGGATGACTCAGTCCCGTGTACATTTACCTGTGACCTGCTAGAGAGGGCCCAGAATGAGAAGTGTATCTACTTAAAGAAGCTCAGAAGTGAATCAGAAGATTCCTTTGCTCTCTCAGAATGGTCCCTTAAATGTTTTCCTTACACTCTGATTTGGAAATAAAAACTAGTATGTTATTCTGTACTGTATTTTTCACTGGTGCATAATTTTGTAAAGGTCTACATATGTTTGCCTTAAAGGGTTCTGTCAGTTTCTTTATAATGCTACTCCTGTTAAAAAGAATTCAATTACATTTTGTCATCCTTACACACATATAATGGTGGTTCCATATTTTCTGTTTACTCAGCTCCTACAGAACCTTTATTGTGTAAGTTTGCCGATGGAGGACAGAAGAAGAGACAGAACCCGAACAAATACATCCCCAATGGAAGACCATGGCATAGAGAAGGAGAGGTGAGACTTGTAAGTCCTTTCTTGAAACTTTAGTGTGCGTGTGGAATCATGGAAGCTCATGAGAAGTTAACAAAAGGCATCTTGACTTGCCGCCACACTTCTGAAGTAGATGCTGGGATTATCCTCTTCTGGTACATGATAATTATGTGATGTCAAATTAAACTCTTCCCAGTGTGTATGATGCTAACAGAGTGATGATTCTCCAGATGGACAGATAGATGATGGAGACAGCTGTTTAATTGCCAGCCATGCTTAAAGTACAGGAACATCCTAAATTGCTAGGAGACATGTACAGATATTTTGAGTTTTTATTTTCTTTTATGCTATAGTTCTTAGAGAGCTTTATATTAATATTCAAAAGTTATTCTAAGACAGTATTGAAACAAACAGTATACTTTTCACTGAGGGTTTTTTCCCCCATTCTTTTAGTAGTTTTCTTTAAAAAACAAAAAAAATTTAGTTCCGTAATAAAATGTTGAGCCACCATTTCCTCACATTCATTCTTTTCTTTTTTTTAATTTGACTATAGAGAGACAAAGACAGAAAGAGAGAGAGAGAGTGAAAAAGCAAGCCGCCAGCTCTGGGACTCAAACTATGGTCAGCTATGTGGGAGTCCAGCACCTTAACCATCATGACACCTGCCAGCCCTCCTCCACATTTATGTTCAAGAAATTGCTGGGTTTTGTTTTGTTTTCTTTCTTTTCTTTTCTTTTTTCTTTTGTCTTTTTTTTTTTTTTGAGAGGTTTATACTATAGAGCACGTGCGCTCGCCAGACAGAGAGAGACAGAGAGACAGAAAGCGAGAAATCACCCCCCCCCAGGGGGGATGGCCACGCCACAGTCCCTTCTCCTCCGTTCTAATCTCAGGATCTTGGGCACGCATGCACACGTACCTGGCGTGAGTTTTAATCCACCGGGTCTGGAACACGAACCGCGGTCAACTACGTGGGAGTCTAGCAACATAGCCATTACGCTAACTGCTGGTCCCTCTTTTTATTTATTTTTTTTTGGAGAGGTTTTTGCTGTAGGGTGCACACACTGGCCAGAAAGACACAGAGAGAGAGAGACAGACAGACATAAAGCGAGAAATCACCCCCCAGGGGGGATGGCCACACTGCAATCCCTTCTCCATTTTCCTCTCAGGATCTTGGGCATGCACACACACACGCCCAGCATGAATTTAAGCCACCAACTCTGGGATACCAACCGCAGTCGACTAACCAGCAACATAACCATTATGCCATCTGCTGGTCCCAACTGAATTTGTTTGTTTTGTTTTGTTTTTTTAAAAAAGGGGGCCAGCAGCTGGTGCGGTGGGCAAGGTGCTCAATCCCACAGTTGACTCTGAGGTTCCAGTCCCAGACCTAGTAGCTTAAAAATTATGCTGGGCATGTGTGCATGCATGCCCAAAATCTCGATAGGAGAATGAAAAAATGATTGTGGCATGGCCATCCCTCTTGGGGAGAGGGGATTTCTCACTTTATCTCTTTCTCTCTTTCTTTTTGATGAGTACATGCACCCTATGGGGAAAAAAATCTAAAACATGCACACACGTGCATGTGCGTGCATACACACACACACACATACATATGTCCAAGGGTGTCTGGGGAAAATGTTCTAGAATCTATACTGTCTGGCAATAATCATTAGCCACATGTGGCTTTCTGAGTACTTGGATTGTAGACAATATGCCAAAGAGATTGACTTTTTCTTTTAGTTTTCCATAGTTATATGTGTACTCTACTGGCTAGTGCAGGTCTAGAGCTTAATTTGCATCCTAAGTATATAGTTATGTTTGGCTAAAGGAAACTTCCGACAGTGGAAATGTTACTAAACAATTACGGTTTTGTGCTTTCGTGACTTTTAGAAATCGAATTTTTAAATCATGGCTTTCCAAGTGGATGTTTATATTTCTTTCTCTTTCCTATAGGCTGGAATGACACTTACTTACGACCCAACCACAGCTGCTATACAGAACGGGTATGTCCTTAAGAGAAACATAATGGCTGGAGGGAAAATGTGAAGGTAGACAATATCAGACATTTGTTCCATGAATTATTCCATTTAAAGGATTACTTAATGAAGGCTTTTGTGTTTGTTCTAGATTTTATCCTTCACCATACAGTATTGCTACAAACCGAATGATCACTCAAACTTCCATTACACCTTATATTGCATCTCCTGTATCTGCCTACCAGGTTTGTACCTTCAGGATTCACCAGTAGTGTGATGGCTTACGGACCGTGAACCTCTGCTACATTTTTATGTGTTTTAAAATTTTGAACATTTATAATTAAATTTAAATCAAATATTTTGCAGCTTGCAAACCCAATATAGAATAAGCTGCTTTTATTTAGAATATTTATGGCTAGAAAGATGCAAAGCAAGGGAGAATGACTGTCAGTTAACAGTCCTGGAGTCACAGTATTTTGGATTGGGGATGAACCCAAATATTCCCTCCACAGTTCTGCTTTTGGACACCATATGTGCTAAAAATTGCAATGTCAGAGAATTGCCATTAAGTAAAATTCAGAGTAGGTGTACACCCTTGTTTTTGTTTGTTCATCGGAAACTGATAAAAGAACAATAAGCATGCTATATATCTCTAGTAGGTAACATTAAATAGGCAGTGCAGGTGAGGTTTGAGGTGCCTCCTCCAAAACAGAGGTGAATTCCTATTTGTGTTATTTTGTGAGGAGGCTTTGCCTTCAATTCTTACCTCAGAAAGAAATCTCATTCAGCGCCTGGTTATAAGACTAATTTGATTTGATCGTGCGGTTAGCTGCTGCCCTCCGTGAAGCCAATGGTGTGTGTACATGCTCTTCTCCCCGTGTCTGAGAACCTCTAACAGGTTACTGCCTTGGCCCAGATGGGTACTTTGATGGACTTCTGTTAGAGACAAGTGGGACTCAAGTTCTTTGTCGACTGTTGGGATCCCATATGACTAAACTAAATTTCTATGCATTCTTGTTTTTCAAACAATTGAATTAGATGTTGTAGTCTGGGTTTGGGGGGTTAAGGGAGACTATAATATTTAATTTAATAGCTATATTATTTTACTTCTGGAGAACCTCAGTTTCCTCATCTGTAAAATCGGGATAATACTCATTTCTATCTCATAGACCTAGGAGAGTTATCATAGCTAAATAAGACTGTGAAAAGTGCTCAACCAATCTGGTGTATCTTTAGCACTCAACAAATGTTAGCTATGATTTTCATTTCTAACATGCAGGATTAACTGGCTCATAAATCAGCACATATTAATTATACTTTTTTAAAAAAGAATTATTTTAACTTTATTTATTATTATTATTTTCCAGTTTGATCAGAGAGAGAGAGAGAGAGAGAGAGAGAATGAAAGCCACCAAGTCTAGGATTTAAACCATATTTGGCCATGTGTGAGTCCAGTGCCTTTAACTACCATGCCACCTGCCAGCCCCCTATACTTTTTAAATAATGAATATATTGGTCAGCATAAGCAATGTTAGAAAGCTAGTTCTTTTCAAAAACATAAAAATGGCTTTGGATAACAAAAAGAAGTGGTTAGATATGCTAAAAACTGAAGTTTTAAAGTAGCGTTTGCAACTTCCCTTAGTTTTGAGATTCTTTTATCCTCCTTTCCCTGCATCCTCACTCGTGTTCTTTTCTTTATTCTCTCTGGGTTGTTATGTCACTTACTCTGATACTCCCACCTGCTGAGCATAGTATTCACTCATTAATATCTCTGTAATTGTTCTGGACTTAAGATAGCTGCCTTTCTCTTGCCTAAATAGGACTCTGAGCTTGCGATAGTACATTTTCCAAAGGTAGTGTTCAAAACAAACAAAACAGGTAGTCTTAACTATCTAAACTTGGAAACCTCTGTAATTTATATATCATCAAAAATGGGGGCAAGCTTATTCTCAGGCAAATGAAAGATTGTGCATATTAATTTGAATGTATATTGCTATAGAAATTATGACTATTATTGTATTTCTTCACCTCTGTTTCCTTTGTTAATATAAAACCAATGTGCATTTGGGGCATAGAATCATTACACAGAATAAAAAAATAGGAGACCAGCGTCAGTAATAGATTTGATATGGCTAACTGGAAACAACATATTACTTTAAAGATCTGATTTCCTTTTCTGGCGTTCTGTATTTCTCTACGATAAATGTGAAATTCCATTCCATTCCATTTGTGTGATACTCAGTGCCATTAGCCTCTGCAACTGATTCTTAACCCTATAAATTCAAGAACCCACATTTAAGGTCAGTGGAAGTGCTTTAAGTGATCTGTGATTTCTTACATTGTTGGCAAAATGTCGCTTGTGTGCATACAATTAGTTGGAGAAAGTGGTCTATTTCTTTTATCAGATATTCAAAGGTATCCAGCACCCAGAAAAGGTTAAGAACCAATGATAGAGTTTGTGGAACATACATTATTATTCCCATTTTATAACTAGGGAAAATTGAGGAAGAGAAATTGACAGCAACTGATTTGCCACGTAAGAAAAAAATTGAATTGGCTATCATAGCTCCCTAACCTCGTAATGCTGTAAGCTGTTAGGTTATTAAGATCACTGAAGCATATAAATAACGGGAGCATCTGGCCCAAATTGGGGTCTGTAGGGAGCTACTTAACTCCCCGTGACTTATCCAGCAAGGGCCCTACACTGGGGTTGGAGTGGGCCCCTCCCCACTAATTCACTATGTGCTTATGCAATTGGATTTGAGAAATTGCATAAGCAGGAAACCACCAGCACGCCAACCAGGAAGGCTGCAGTCCAGATAACTGAAATGTTAACAAGGCAGAAACACTTAACTTTGATCTGCCTTAGGTGGCAAAGGAAACGAGAGAAAGCAAGTATCAGGGGCTCTGCGGTTAAGGTAAATCACATACATTCTTCCCCCACTCTTCCCCATCTCCTCTCTGTAGAACCTCTGGAGTTAACAGTAAGGGGATAAGATACAGGAGGGCCTTGTGAGGAACTAGAAACCGAAACCCATTTTAAGATTACTAGACTCTGGAAAGCTCTGAGCTTTCATCATCAAACACACATTTTCCTATTGACTGGCAGGCTTTCTTTCCTGCCGTAAAATCTGACTCACATCTAATTTCTCATTTCAGAGGGTCTACTGTATGGATGCCCTTTTGACTATAGATATCAAAATCTTGTTACTAAAGTTTAATTTCCTAAATCTAAATTTCAGATGATTTTTCCACATTAACTAGAAATTGTTGACCACCGCACAAGAGCTCTGAATCCTAATGTCCTGGGGTATCAAAGAGAAACTGAATTTGGCTAGTCTTATTAAATAAGTACGTACTTTAAGGATTAGTGTCTAATAAGATGTGCTGGAATTAATCCTCATTCACCTATATTATTCCTAAGGCACCTAGTTCATACCGTGACTGTAACACTTTTCACTAATTTGTTTAAGTTCTTTACGTGTTTATCTCCCTTGTTTAGACAGTACATTTCTTGAGGGTGGGCCCATGTTTTATTTGCCTTTTTTTCTTTGGTGCCTGATACTCAGTAACTATGTCTTGAGTGGGCAAATAATGTAGAAAGTGGTTCTAAATAATCATTTCATCCCATTCAGAGTAACTAGTTTGCCAAGAATTCTAACTGCCCTAATCTTAATCTTTGATAGTCTTGTGTCCTTATTTTCCTTCTGTAGATTTTTAACAAGATTAAAAAGAGTTCTTAGAGAAATTAGTAAGCGTTACAATGGAAATCAATGTTTCTTTCAAAATCCTTCCTCTTTCAGGTGCAAAGTCCTTCTTGGATGCAGCCTCAACCGTACATCCTACAGCACCCGGTAAGTTTGCCATCGTACTGACTTTGCAAGTAACTTGTGTATGTGTCCTCCAGAGGTTCACGTCATTTGCCAAACGTGGTATGGAATTTCGTAAACTTTAAACATAGAGTATGATATCTGAGTTCATTATAAAACTTCCACTCACCTTCGTCTTAAATTGGTAGTAGACATTAATTTCATTTTTCCATAGGAACTTAAAATAACATCCTATTTGAGGCAGGGCACCCTTTTCTTTCTCATACCAGCTGAGTAGAAGATCATTCAGTTGAGTGGCTACCTTAGCAGTACTTGGGATTAAACAGCTCTAGACATGTTCTGTATTCTGCTTAACGTAAATATAAAGTTCACAATTGAGGTGAAGACTTTCAGCAGTGCTACTTACCTGCTCCATAGAAATTATAAATTCTAAAGGAGTAATGCATTCAGTGGTATATAACAAATGAATTGGGTCATCAGAAAAGTCATGACATTTTTTCTGTGCAAAAATGCATTGTGACTTTTCTGACAACCCAATAATTTCCTAGTGACATGAGCCTTTTTTATTCTTAGATGTATATTACACTTTTTTTAAATTAAGTTACACTTCACTTTATGATACCATGTATTTAATATATTTTTCAAAGCTATTCAAAGTCCAGTCTGCTCAAGTAAAATAGGGGATCAAAAAGTTGAAAAATAAGAGTGGAAAACAAAATCACAAATAAAGCTAAGAGTGCCCAACACAATGACTTACATGCTTGCCATGAGAAGGATGCAGATTTCTAGCAAAGCTTTCTGGTAACCACCTGTGAAATGGGAACCCGGGTAAAAATGCAGTTCACAGTATTTATTTTAAAAATAGATCAATTGCTTAGGAAAAGAATTTTATTCTCGGCTTTACCATGAGACAGGAATCATCTCAGGATACCTCCTAAAGTGAACATTGTGTAAGACCATACGTATTAAAGAGCGGTCCGGGGAGAATGGGGTCGCAACAAGAAGTTGCTCAAATGTTCTTTAGGAAGCAAATAACATGTTTAGGTGGTAACAGAGAAAAAGGATATGACAGTTTCTGAAGTATATATGTGTATGTATGTGTATTGTGTAAACTACACACTGACACACATATATCTCTACATGGACACACACAGATGCATCTAGTAATCCACACATGCCCGTGACAGTCTATGTCCTTGGTACTCTATGCTGCCCTATTTTGGCATGTTTGGACATCAGCACTTTTAACCTGGGAACTTCCTAGTACGGTACTCCTACAGATGATTACAGCAAATGAGAAAAAGGAGCAGGAAACTCCTTCACCGTATTCTGGGCTTCTGAGTCATTTCCATGTTAGGGCATGCTTTTTGGTGATGCACATTAAAAAGAAAAACTTGTCGTAAAATGTATTAACAGCAAACAGTATCTCTGACACACATCGTTCTTCCTTCCTTCCTTTCTTTTCTGTTTGACAGCTTATAGACACAAAGACTGGACATATCTCAGTTTAACATCTTCAAGCAGACATTAGGAGTGTGTGCAGGTTTCTATCTGAGGGCTCATTTCCTTTCCCCAACCAGATTTAAGTTACCTGACTTATATCAGAATGGAAGTATCTGCACAACTACTTCTGCCCTAGACATGTATATGCAATCATTAATAAATAATAGTGTATTTAAGGGATGTCAGGTACAGTGATACCAAGACGTATATTAGTTTTTTTGTTTTCTCTTGTTTTTTTAGTTTGCTATAGGGTGCGTGTGCTCACTGGAGAGAAAGAAAAAAAACAAAAGCAGGAGAGAGAGAAGGAAAGTGAGAAATCATGCCCTGCCCCTAGAGGGGAAACAACATTCTCCTCTCAGGATTTTGGGCACACACCCACACATGCATCCAGTGTTTTTCAAGCCACTGGGTCCAGGATGCAAACTATGCAACTGGCCATTGTGGGATCCAGCCACCTTATCTTCCATGCCACCTGCTGGGCCTTACATTAGTATTTACAGAGTTGTCAGGATACTTGCATTCTTAATTGGGTGACTGCAGAAGTAAAAGGAATGGTCTAATCCATGAAATAATTATGTAAGAAAAATTGGAAACGACTCAAATATCTGAAAATTAAGAGTTGAATTGTAGTTTATATAGTCAGTGTTCTATGATGTAACCATTAAAAATAATGATAGTGATAGCTATGCAGTAAGTTAGTAACCATTTATAAGAGAGTGCTAAATTTAAAAACGAAATCTCAGGATATGACATCGTTTACCCACTCTGACTACAAGTGTGCAGAAACCCGCAGAGACTACAATCTGGGCAGTATTACCTTGCCTTTGCTAACAGCCGTTATATTAGGCTGGGTTATGGAGTGATTTTCACCCTCTTCTATTTTCTTAAATATGTTTAATTTGATTTTTAATGACCAACTTTTTTTTTTCAAATAAAAAATATGGAATTTTACGTTATCCATATGAATTGGCTTCCCTCCCCTGTCACCAAAATGTAGCTTAAAGTTCTGAAAAACACCCAGTGAATGAAAAATGTGCCCTCAATCCTAACAAGCTAATCTTGAACCAAATAACCAAATGACTTTCTGGATAGAATATTTTTAAACCAAACACTATTAATCACATTATATATATTGTATTGGAGCTTTAGAAAACGGCAACTGTCATTATTTTAAGTGTGTTTTGTTGTTGTTGTTTTTTAAAGAAAGTATTTGGTAATCTTAGCCAGCCAATGGTAATCATTTGTGTTTCCTGATATAGCTCCTCCTGCTGGACGAGCGTGCTTTACAGTTTAGGAGAGGGACAGGAGAAGCAGAGTTGTTTTAATATAGAGATTTCTGAGAAGTGAGTGCCAACATATCATTTCCCCTAATGCTCTTACAAAAATCTTGGAAAGAATAAACTAGAGGAAGATTTTTAGGAAACTGCTTATAATACAAATCATTTGTGAGCTTGAGGGAGGTTATTTTTGCTTCACGTTCCTCAACAACCTAAGGGATTTCTTTTGCAAAAAGTGGTTACAGAATTTTAATTCCCTCCTTCAGTTTGTCTTATGTAGCTCTTATCTCTACTCCCTAGGGTGCCGTGTTAACTCCCTCAATGGAGCACACCATGTCACTACAACCTGCATCTATGATCAGCCCTCTGGCCCAGCAGATGAGTCATCTGTCACTAGGCAGCACCGGAACAGTAGGTGGCAAATTAATATCATGTGTCTCTGCAGACCAAGGAGGGCAAATGAATACAGCCTGTATCATTCTTATCAAATTGCAGTCTCTGCCATGCTAAATATTATGTCTGACCCCTCACTTCCCCTTATGTTTCCTTCCACAAAGCAAATACTCAGGTATTTGAAGGAAAAGATGAAAGTGATCCATGGTGTTAGAGGCAGGAACTTTTTCATCACTATTTCTTTTATAGAATTTATGGGCATAGACTTATGATCTTAATATTTACTTATCTCACCAAAGTCTCTGAGACTGAATTGGCTAATGAGGTTGAGCTGGTACAAGGTCAGTCTGCAGGTTGCTATGATTACAGCATTTAGATGGTAAGAGGACTTAAGGCTTTTATTCAGCTGGTAACTCTGGTGGTTTAAAAGAATAAAGGATATAGTACATCCTCCCCCCTTTTTTATCCAATTATTTGTCAGAGGGCATGTGCACTCACTAGAGAGAGAGCGGCAGGGAGAGAGGAAGAAAACACCCTCAATGGGGCGTGATCATGCTGCAATCCCCTCTCCTCCATTTCTCCATCCTGTTGGGATTTGGGACTTACATGCCCAGGAGCCTGGCACATTTTCAAGCCACCAGGGCCAGGATTTGAACCACACTGTTGGCTATGGAGGATGCAGTTCTTTTCTGCCACCAGGGTATGGAGCTGGCTCATATTTTCCCCCTTATACTCCAAGCCAGCAAAAACTTCCTCTGAAAGCTAAGCCAGGGCTACACACATCAAATGAGATTGACTAAAAGTTTCTCCTGCCTTTGGTAAAGGATGCTTTTGAGTATCAGGAAACCAGGGCTCCCTCCACTACCTAATCTGCAGTGACCTCCTAAAGATGTACTAAGACATTTGTCCCTTGGACCTCCATGTATAGAAACAATTCTAGGTACTAGTTCAGGGACATGCTGGAAGGTGAGGTCCTTTGAGAAAAGATCTTCTAAAATAACACATCAGTAATATCGAATTATTGAGGATGAGAAACTTCAATGACCTTCACACGTGTGCTCTTTGTTAGGCAATCCAAAAAGTAGAAAATGCCCTCCTTCACTTTGCCTTCCATATGATAAGCACATGGGCAGTAATTTAGTTTTGAGGTAGCCCATGTCAGTTTCTTCTTTGAGACTTCCAGATATTTTATATCCACCTCACAAGTCCCTGAATACTCAGAAGTTTGCATGGTTTCCCTTTGCCCACCCTGACTTTGTTCTTCTTTTCAGTACATGCCTGCAACATCAGCTATGCAAGGAGCCTATCTGCCACAGTACGCACACATGCAGACAGCGGCGGTTCCTGTTGAGGTTGGTACATCAAGTGGCCATTCTGTCAGTGGGTTGTTTCAAAAATTGCTTTAAACAGAACTCAAAAACAAACAAACAAACAAACAAAAACTCTTATAAAAAGTCAAACTCTTATATAAAGAATTGCATTTATGAGACCAGCAGACAGTGTAATGGTTATGTTGCTGGACTCCCACATGGTCATTGGTCAACCTTGGTTGGAGCCCCAGATCCAGAGGCTTGGAACTCATGCTAGGCACATGTGCGTGTGTGGCCAAAATCCCAAGAGGAGAATGGAGAAGGAATTTCAGGGTGGCCATCCACCAGGTGTGTGTGTATGTGTGTGTGTGTGTGTGCGTGTGTGTGTGTGTGCGCATGTGTGATTTCTCATTTTCAGTCTGTCTCTCCAGTGAGCACCTGTGCCCTATAGCCCTATAACAACAATCTCTCTTAAAAAAAAAAGAATCAAATTTGAGGGAATATATGGCTAGAGTATTATGTTCAACTATAAAATATGTTCTCTCCATAAAATAGCTAACAACAGCTTTCTGTGTACTTCAGCATACCAAAAAAAGATTTGGAATGTTCCCAGCACAAAGTAATGACAGGTGATTGAGATAATGGGCATACTAATTATTATGATTCAATCATTATATATCATATTTATGTACGGAAATATTATGCCCCCACAAATGTATATAATTATATATTAATATAAATAAATAAATACACCCCCCTACAAAATAATACATTCTCTCTATACAAATTAGAGTAATAATATCCAGGCCACACCCTTAAGACTCCCAGAAATATTTTCCAAGCCTATAGTGTATTTTCTACTCCATCAAGAATCTGTCTTGTCTCCTTTACAGTGATGCTCATGGGCACATTAGAGTAAGTCTGGAGTTTAGAATCCTAGAATCTTAAGATTATATCAGTAATGATGATGATGAAACAAATCAGTTGTAATTACGATAGTTAATAGAAAAGAAAAAGACAATGTTTCATAACTGTAGAGGGATGAGGAAGAAACCACATCTGTTTCTAAAGAGGCTTTTAATATAGCTAAATAACTCTTTGTTCTTGTTATTAAAGATACTAATATTGATATGGAAGAAGTCTGACACTTGACTTATGATTGCACCAAAAGTATAGCATTTTCCTGCAAAGTTCTCTTAAAATTATAAGGAAATTCATCCATCCAGGGGATCCTGCCCACAGTACAGATCCTAGAGTTTCCAGTTCCAGAGAGGGCCATAGGACTGTGACTTACTGTTATCATTATAATTTGCTTCTGATTGTGCGGTTATTAACAGCCACCATTACCAGAGCCTACAGTTCCTTATCTGCAATTCTGAAACCTTCCAAAAAGCTGGAAATAAAAATTCCCTCTCTAACTACATTAGTAAAACCTGCCGAATGACAAGACCCAGCTTGAACTGAGACAGGACAACATATTGACCTCCCTTACTGTGCTTATCAGTATAGCTCTATTAACATGTTTGATTATAAGGTACATCCCTACACCCTACTGGGGGTCTTATGTATACCATATCTCAGATCCTAAGATCTGAAAATATTCAATTCTAAAACAAGTCTGGCCTAGGGGATAAAAGAATAAGAGAGCTGGTTGATAGATTGTAGCTTGATAAGAATAGATAAGTCATGAACATTTAGATGGGAGTTTTTTGGGTCTTTCAGAGCCTTCTTTTTTTTTTTCTTTCTTTCTTTTTTTTTTGAGAGGATTTTGCTATAGGACATGTGTTCTTGCCAGAAAGACAGACAGAGACAAAGAGACAGAAAGCTAGAAATCCCCCCCCCCCCGGGGGGGAGGGTCATGCCGCAATCCCTTATACTCCATTCTCCTCTTGCGATCTTGGGCACACACACACACACATGCGCCCGGCGTGAGGTTTAAGCCACCGGGTCTGGGACTCAATTTGCGGTCGACTGCATGGGAGTCCAGGGACATGGCCATTACACCAACTGCTGGTCCCTGTCAGACATTTCAGTTCATCATTTTAACCTTAAAAGCACTATATGACATGAAGAAATTGGAGAATGCTTGTTTTAAGGTTTATGCAGTTGGACTCAGGCATGCCTATGTAGCAGAGTTTGGACTTCAATGCTAACATGTGTCTTCTGCTCTGCTCTCTTGTAGGAGGCAAGTGGTCAGCAGCAGGTGACTGTAGAGACGTCTAATGACCATTCTCCATATACTTTTCAACCCAATAAGTAACTGTGAGGTATGAGGGAAAAGTTTCCATTAATATGGGGTTCGAAGTCTATGATGTTTTATCAAAATGGTGCTTACGATAACTGATCATGCTGCTTAGCTATGGTCAGGGCACCTACTCACTGAAATGTTAAAATCAATATCATAGATTTATCATTCTGTTCAAAAAGAGCAATATTTTATATTGAAGTCAAATCTGTGACATCATAGAATACCAGGTACTTGGGGCCAGCAGATGGCATGGTGGTTGAGGTGCTGGACTCCCCAGTAATCAACCATGGTTTTAGTCCCAAGTCTGGCGGCTTGAAAATCATGCTGGGTGTGTGTGCAGGCATGACCAAAATCTTGTGAGAAGGATAAAGGAAAAGGGACTTCCATGTTGCCATCCCCTCCTGGGGGAGGGGGGGGTGATTTCTCACTTTCCCTTTCTCTGGCCAATGCACACACACTGTGGCAAAAAAATAAAATAAAATAAAAATAGATGAAGAGATACATAGATAGAACACTAGGTGCCAAAATGTCCTTTAAATTACTTATTATATTGCTTTAATACTCATAAACCTAACACTTAAATATAGTATAATAGAGCATAAGATGTTGCTTAGCCTAGCATTACAACATTAGTAATATCTTGACTAGGAATTTATGTTGTGTTACTGTCTTTCAACTAAGAGATTGTATTCTCAGCTCTCACTTGAACCACAAATTTCAAAATTTTCACTTTTGTAGACTGCAGTTAAAAAAAAAAAAAAGTTGCATGGAACATAGAACAGCCTGGTTTGTGGATTGCCCTGTTGATAATGTATATTACTGAGTTCATAAAATCATGCTTCCTGTTTATTGACTCATATGATTTTGGCTCTGCATCGCTCAGAGAGGAAAGTGTTTTGAAGCCCCAAAAGTGACAGGCCAACACAAGGCACTGAAATGACCATCAGTTCCTGAGTTAGTATTTATTTATCTGCCATGTGGGATAAGCACAGCCTTTCTGAAATACCTATCTCTTTGAAACCAGAGAAGGATTACAAAGTTCTGTAGTGTGTTATACCAGATCTACAAACGCATTTGTCTTTTTCTCTTACAGATGTACAGAAGTGTGTTCTTACATGAAGAAGGGTGTGAAGGCTGAACAATCATGGATTTTTCTGATCAATTGTGCTTTAGGAAATTATTGACAGTTTTGCACAGGTTCTTGAAAACGTTATTTATAATGAAATCAACTAAAACTATTTTTGCTATAAGTTCTATGAGGTGCATAAAACCCTTAAATTCATCTAGTAGCTGTTCCCCTGAACAGGTTTATTTTAGTAAAAAAAATACAAAAAAACAAAAAACAAAAACAAAACAAAAGATTTTTATCAAATGTTATGATGCAAAAAAAAAAAAAAAAAAAAAAAGAAGAAAAAAGAAAAAAAAAAAAGAAAACTTCAATTTTCTGGGTATGCACAAAGACCATGAAGACTTATCCAAGTGCATGACCGGATTTTTGTGGTTTTGTTCATTTTGTGTTTAATTTGTGTTTTTTTTTCCAGCTGTATGAAATGGGCTTTCTGAAGTTTAACTAGTCCGACTTCATCATGGTGTTCCGTGCTTGCCGTGCGAGTGTTGCTGTAACTCAGTGTTGCTGTCAGTGTCTCCTTTCTTAGCTTTCCGTTTTTCTTTCAACGTAGTGTGAAGTGTCTTATCCTTTTCTATGAATTCCAATTTGCCTTAACTCTTTTGATGCTGTAGCTGTTTCAGTGAAAGTTAGTTCAAACTAATGATGTAGAATGCTTTGACCAAATGAGCTGGTCTATTATGCCTTGTAAAACAGCAGCATAGGGCTTTTAAAAGGTAGTCAATAAAAGTTGCTGAAATTTTGGCTTTTTTAAATACGTAGTAGGTGTTTTTAATGATTTTTCACATAATGTGTAAGGTAGTGAAATGCAAGAAGGGAAAAATGTTTTGTGTGAAACACATTTTCTGACTGGGGAACTTTTAATAGGGTAACTCGTTTGTAAGGCCGTGCGCCCAGTTTCCTCTGATAGTTTGACTGATTTAGGATATCTGCTGTATGATGCAATGTAAAGTCTTTTTTGCCTTTTTTCAGGAAAAAACAAAACTAACTTGATGTTTTAGATTTAGTGTAGGTAGTGTGGGGGCTGGGGGTGGGGGGCGGGGGAGGGGAGTCACAAAATGTCTTGTCCTTCCTTTGTACTAATGATAGTGCTTTAGAATGAGAACTATGCCTGAGATCTGGCGAACGGAAAACAATGTTGCTGTTGCAACTAAATGGCAAAAGCTAAAAGTAAGGATTTATCTTCAGACATAAGCTGAGATATGATTAGAAGCGAAATGATTGGCTACTAGCTCTCTCTCTCTCTCTCTGTTAGGTAAATTTGAAAAATAAAAATGACTTGGCACTTTTAAAGGTAACTTCACCAAAGACCGAAGAGCCAGTAACCAGTAGCTCCAACTTGTCTCAGCATCACATCTTCTGTGCTCTTTATTTTTGCCGGACCAGTTTGCGGTTAGGAGAATGTGCCTTTTTTGTACCTTTGCATTTAGGTTTTATAATTTTCATTGATGTATGGACACACACACACAAACAAAAAAAGCATGAAGGAAGATTTGGATCCAAGCAGTGCCACACTTTACATCATCACTACAAGTGTTCAAGTGTAAAGAAAACCAATTTTGAAACTATGAAATTCCTGATTCATAAATACACAGTTCTTTCTACTTTCGTACCTAGGAGATAATTCACTGTTATTAAAGCTCTTTTATTAAGGCAATTGCATACATTTTAAAAGCAATGGTAAATTACGTTGTCTTCCAAAACTGTGTACCCGTCTGGTCAGCTGTGTATGATCAGTTATCTACCTCAGAGTCTATTTTCTTTTGTGCTGGGACAGGTTGCTGGCCCTCCCTGTCTCCACAGACCAAATCCTCCTAGCTCAGGAGCTAGGGCTAAGCAGTTATTTCTTTCGAGTATTTTTTAGTTCTTAAATTGTATGCTTGTATTTGATTATTGATGTCAGTGACATTTCATAGTTTCAAAAGTCCTTGCTGCTCTGAGAAGTGTAGATTCTAGTGAAAATTACATAGTCATAAGAGAATTGTGTTTTTGTTTTAGTTTTTGTTTTCTTTTTTTAAAGTTGTGGTATTATTGGTTCTATGCTCCCTGGAATAGTACTGCTTTGTGAAAGTCCAGACTGAACGCAGCACCCTCCATGTACCTAGTACATGTGTAGACCTGGGGCTCTCACTACTTGATATTTTTGCATTAGTTAAGACAGAAGTTTGATAGCTCGGTTAGAGGGGAGGGGAAATCTGCTGCTAGAAATGTCTGAACTAAGTGCCATACTCGTCTGGGTAAGATTTGGGAAACATAACCTCTGTACATAAGATAAAAAAATAAAAATAAAAAATAAAAAAAAATCAGTTAAACATCACATAGTAGACAGCCATTAAATTATAAAAAAAAAATTAATTTATGAAGAAAGACCTTTTGTACAGATTGAAAAAAAGATTTTCATAGAGATATCTATATGATCAAGAGAGTTAATTTTTTATTTTTGTTTTACTAGTGCCACGAACTTGCCAGTGGTAACTTATTTGTCCGGTTCAAGATAACTGTAGTTTTCTTTCCTAGGACTTGTTGTTAAACGCCAAAAGACATTTTTGAACTGTACATTTGATCAGATTGTTAGCTTTTTCTGTTTTATTTCTTTTGAGAACCTTTGAATAAAAAAAATCTGAAATTTTATTCTTCCTGTCGATTTTTTAAAAGCAGATTAAATGTACGTCAGAATTTCATTTCTGATATCTTTTATACAGCTCAGATTGGTGTGAAAGTCGGTTGAAAGTGATGTCATATTTAATATGTACACAAAATACCTTTTCTTGAAACTAACTGGAAAAGCCTCTCCTCCCCCTTCTTGCTGGTTATTAAAAGCTGTCGTAGTGACTGGTGACATCAGCTCTGCACATTTCATGTCAGCCACGGTTCAGCCCCAAACACACCACTATGGGTCTGTTCTTAAAGACCAAAGACCCAGGCCCCTTTCCTTCCTCCTTTCCTGCTGCTCTTTGACTGCCTCACTGCTTAGGAAGATGGAAGAGTCTCCCCTGTGCAGTAAACACGCATATGGATAAGGAACTCAGGGTGGGATCTCAGGATGAACTTTTCTGTGGCATTATGACCAAGAACCTCTTTGGAGCGACCTCGTTGGGCTACGTCCAGTAGGAGACTCCAGTCCAGCATTCCCTGGGAAAAGAGAACTCTTTTGGGAAAAGAGATCTCGTCCCCTCACTGCCATGCTGTAGTGGAGACATTTAACATGAAAAATTGACTCCTACCCAGAGGATTGTATGTTTTCCTGTGGCGGCATGGTATTCATGTTGTGCTCTGTCTCAGTAGTAAAAGGAATGGGCAACTCCCATTTCTGCGTGCCTCCCCTGCACTGTGGATGGTGTGCACTGTGCCTGCCACAGGGAGCCGAAAGCGCGCTTCACTTGCTAGAACCAAGAGAGCCCTGGAATTTGATGGCTCTTTCAAAACACAGGAAACCCACTCCTCTGATGTTAACTATGTTTCAGAGAGAACAATGTCAGGAAAGGAAAGAAGCATGGCCTCTGGGAGCCAGATAGGCTGCTAAGAGTGTACGCTGTGTGGACCCATTCTGTGTCCCAGCCACATACCTGTGTGTTCTTCCTGTGACCAAAGACCAAAGGTACGAAAGAAATGCTATTGAGGCTGCTGGGCATCCTAGGTTTTGCCAACCTCTCTGTTTTCCTGTTTTAAGAACACTTGATGTCACTAGAGTCCTAGGGGCATCCATCTACCTGCATTCTAAGTGGAAACTAATAAATACTCGAGAGCTCTTCTGTGTGAGGAGAGTAAAGCCATCGTGAAGCTGGTTCAGAAAAGGAAATCAGTCACATATGTGGGGCCTTCAAAGAGTTCATGGGAAATAGGCAGCGAAGGTAAATTATGCTCGCTGTTTCATTTGGCGGTACAGTGTAGGTACTTGCTGGAAAAAGACAGTAGTAGAGAGGGAAAATGAGGAAGCACCCTTCAGGGAAACTGGCTACGCCATTCCTTCTCATCCATTTTTCTCTTGGGATTTTGGGGGAGACACGCCCAGAGTAGTTTTCAAGCCACTGGGTCTGGGACTTGAACTGCTCAGTCAGCCATGTGGGATCCAGCGCCTTCACTGCCATCATGTCACTGGCTAGCCCTTGGGTTTCAATTTTTTTTTTTTTTGGCAGCAAAATAAACTCATACTTTAATTCTATTTTTCCATGAACTTTTGGAAGTCCTTTGTATTAAAAAAAAAGAGGGAGGAGTCACATTTTTGGGGATAAGCCTTGCTAAAGACTGTGAGACTTCAAGCAGGGAGGTCCTCGGGAACTAAGATTTTCTTTTTGTCTCCGAAGCTGGGAGGTAGAATTCTGGAGTTGAAAGAAAGGAGAGAGGGTGTGGTGGCTGCTCTCTGGGATGCCCAGTGTCTCCCCCTGTGTTGGCTGAGATGAAGGCCTGGGAGCTCTGGGCCACTAGGTGTATTCACTAGGACGATGTGCCTCCCAGCATTAGAAGGGGCTCAATATAAGTTAAGATTTCACTGATTATAGCCTCATTCCACTAGGGCAGCCAAAAAGGAAGAGATTTATGGGCATTGGGACAAAGGTCACAGAACTGTCACAACCCCAAGCTCCCTTCCACAAAGGCCTGAGATGTCCCATAGGTGGGGGAGGGAGAACTGCAGCCCAGGGTTTAAGGAAAGCCAAGCAGTTCGAGCAGTTCGTTCCTTCCTCCAAATAGCAATGTGGTGAGGTCAGCACCCTCAGTCTGGGATCAGGGGGCTCTCCTGCCAGATGGTGGTCACGTGAGCCCAGGGCCTCAGGGCGAGCGCCCACAGCAGCCAGGAGGTCTTGGCACAGCTGAGATGCATGCTGTGTGCACAGCCCTTGGTGTGGGATGAGCTCCGCCAGGCAGAAGAATTCCAGTCCTGCAAAATGGCTCCAGAGTGTCTCCTGTGTCTCCACTCAGTCTTCACAGGGCAGGACAATGTTTGGGCTTGAGCCACTAGAGGGAGAATTTTATCATCCTTCAGCCCTTGTCTGTGAGCTCTGCAAACCTGAGACCTAGAAATGCATCCACTGGGACCAGGACTGCGGCCTGCTGGTGGCTGTTTGGAATCTCAGGGTGTACACAGTCGGGGATAACATCCTGAATTGGGGCTCACTGTGAGAACGGCAGTGCCCGCACCGTGAGCATTTGTTGTTCAGACTGAGGAATGAAATGGGACTTTTCAGGCACAGTCTTGCCAGACCACATGACTCAGGCGCCAGAAAGTGCTGGCAGGTCTCTGAGCTACTCAGAATTGAAAACAGGTGGCACTGGAATAAATGCAAACTCTAATGCTATTACTCATTTTTTCAATGTGACTTCGAGAGACTTAAGGTTTGATCTGCGTCATTCCGCTGCTCCCTTCCACCAGGCACAGTTCATAGAGGAGACTGCAGGGATCTCCTCTCTAATACCCCAGACACCACCACCCTGCGTGAGCGCCCTCCAGAGGCGGGCACTCCACCTCACAGGGCATCCTGTATCTTTTTGGAACAGCTCTCACGTGAGCCTCATTTACAGAGCCAAAATCGCATCCTCATCATTTCCACCTACCCACTTTAGTTCTGCCAAGTGGGATCCCACAGAGTACACCAGTCACTTCTTCAAATGTGGATATGTGATTCCATGGCTATTCTCTGAGTGGAGCACTCTTCAGCCCCAACTCTTCCTGATCAGCGTTGGCTATGGACTCCATACCATCAGCTGACCTTCCAGAAGCACCGCCACAGATTCAGAATCCACTCAGAACCTGAGGAGCAGCCTGAGGCTTCTCCTGTCTTCCCTACCTGAACCTTGAAATAGTCTCCTTTTTGATTCCTCAGAAAAACCATGCTCCTAAGAATGTATAATCAGGACCAGCAGTTGGCGTAATGGCTATGTCAGTGGACTCCCATGTAGTCAACAGCGATTCGAGTCCTAGACCGAGTGGTTTAAACTCAGGCCGGGCACGTGTGCATGTGTGTCCAAGATCCGGAAAGGAGGATGGAGGAGAGGGGATTGCAGCATGGCCATCCTCCCTGGGGGGTGATTTCTCGCTTTCTGTCTCTCTGTCTCTCTCTCTGTCTTTCTGGCAAGCACACATGCCCTATAGCAAAAACCTCTCCCAAAAAAAGAAAAAGGAATGTATGACCAATGACAGCCAACTCCTTATGTTGCTTAAGTTTTTAAACTAGAATGACTATGATAAAGACCTGCAAGGGAGTTCAATGAAGTCTTTTTAAAATTAAGATATTTTAATGACATGAGGGTCAGCTGATGGCGTGGTGGTTAAGGCATGGGGGTCCCACATAGCCAACTCCTTGGTTAGAGTCCTGAACCAAGTGGGTTCAAAAACACACCATGGGGCCAGCCAGCAGCAAAGAAGTTAAGGGGGCTGGATCCCACATGGCCGACTTTGCAGTTTGAGTCCCAGACTTAGCTTAAAATTCATGCCAATACATGTGCGTGTATGCCCAATATCTGGAGAGGATAATGGAAAAGGGATTGCAACATGGCCATCCCCCAAGGAGTGATGTCTTACTTTCTCTCTCTCTCTCTCTCTATCTCTCTCTCTCTCTGCCCAGTGAGCAAACATACCAAAGTAAAAAATGAAACGTTTAAAAAGTGTGTTAATATGTTCAACTATTTTTAAAAGATAAGAAAAGAAAAACATTCCAGGTGTGTGTGTATGTGTGTCCGAAATCCTGAAAGGAGAATGGAGAAGAAGAGGTTGCAGTGTGACCACTGTGCCCTAGGGGGGTAAGTTCTCACTTTCTCTCTCACTTTCTCTTCCCTTCTCATCCTACCCCCTGCAAACACATAAACCCTATAGCAAACTTTAAATGATGATACTACTACTACTGATGACATGAGAAAACGTGTAACATATAAGGTCAATGAAAAGCTTTACAAAACTAGTATGTTCACATGTATGAAGCAATACTGAAGTACAAAAGACAAGGAGACAGTCTTTTAGATGAAATCATAATGTTTAGCTAGGGGTGGAAGGATTATGGAAAGTTTATATTTTCTCATTTATATATGCCAGCTATTTTTCAGTCTTTCTACAATGAAAATGTTTTGTCATAAAAAATTGTTTAATAAAGAAGGAATGTTGTCAGATCATCCTGACTTTAAATCACCATACTTATATTTCAACTCAGCACATTCGATTTTTTATGCATTTAAAAATGCCACACCAGACATTAAAGACAGATGACATGGTGTGACCCTAGTTCTCAGGGACAATTCTCGGGTGAGACACAGGTCTGTAAGTGACAACAATACAAGACAAAACTAAAGATCTAAATAGCTTTGGGGGTTCTATGAAGGGACCAAGAGAACGTCAGTGTCTTTCTCAAGATTCTTGTCACTTTCACTTTACCAACCAGTCTCTTTGACCGCAATGCACTCCAAAGGAGCCATTTCCCTCACTGGTTCCTCTATTTTCTGAGAGATGACGCTGTCAGGCAGACAGTAGCTCTGCCCTTACCAGAATGAGACCAGGCACAGGTGTCCAAAGAGCTAACAGTCCTTTGTCACTTCTCCTTTGAAAATACTGCGATGTGTAACAAAGTATC
Organism: Tupaia belangeri chinensis; assembly: GCF_000334495.1. Classification (NCBI taxonomy): domain Eukaryota; kingdom Metazoa; phylum Chordata; class Mammalia; order Scandentia; family Tupaiidae; genus Tupaia; species Tupaia belangeri. The sequence goes on from NW_006160198.1 coordinate 2,807,508, forward strand.
ACCTTGATTTTTTTTTTTAATCAAGCAAGTGCGAGATGCTTTCCAAATAATATCACTTAGACTTTATCCGTGGTTGAACATTCCCACACACACCTGGATGGTTTTCAGACGACCTCCAGCATATTTTGAAAAGCTTGCATTTGTTCCTTTCTTCACAGAAGTCTGGGCAAGAATCTATTTATAGCCACGGTGTTGCTCATTTTGCACCGGACACATGCTCCAGACCATAAATACTACCCCTGGCCTCTTAGCATCTCGCTTTCTCCTAATAAATAGGAAAGGCATTTCTTCCACTATTGTTAGCATGAAATTTTTGCTAACATTTGTATTTGAAAAGATTTTGTTCCCTTCAGCTTTATTCTTTCAATGATGTGTTTCTTTGTTTTATAAACTTTTATTTTACAAATGTTTGAGGCAACTTTCTAGGAAACATACTAAAGTCAACACTGAAGGAAGCTAAGCACAGAAGTCAGCTCTATAGGCCCAAAGGCCTTCCGCCATCACTACAGATAAATCCCAATAACTGTCAGTTTCCCGAAAGCCATGGTGAAAAGGGAGAGCAATACATGCATCTCTAGCTCTTACTGTCAAAAGGACAAAGTCAACCAGATCCTCTGGAGAAACAGTTTTGTGTGGGGTCTTCTACAGGAGGCGCTGGGTAGTGTCCCCTGTATATCTTCACTAGCACAATGACGATTTCCTAAGGCTATTTAAGACAGGGCCCCTCCCTTAAAATCAAGGGCAGCACAGCAAAGGCCACTCCATGAAAGTGATTCTGGGGAGGCTACAGACTTATAGTGGCTATTCTGAGTTCAAAGTCTGTTGTCAAGCATTCCTAGGTAACATGCTTCATCCCTCTCAGAGATTGCTCTGACTCTGAAGTTTAAAATCTGTTCTGGATGGAGACCAGCAGATAGCATAATGGTTACATTGTTGGACTCCCACATGGTCCACTGTGGTTTGAGTCGTGGACCCGGCAGCCTCAAACTCAGGCCGGGTGCATGCATGTGTGTGTATGCATACCCAAGATCCCGAGAGGAGAATGGAGCAGAAAGGATTGTGGTGTGACCATCCCCCCTGGGGGTGATTTTTCACTTTCTGTCCCCCAGTTTCTCTCTGTCTCTCCAGCAAGCACATGCACCCTACAGCAAAAATCTCTAAAGAAAAAAAAAAAAGAAATATATATATATATATATTCTTCATTAGCACAAACGTTCCAGCTCTTCCCTTCACTTTCACATTCAGCCCGTCACATGGAAAAAGGGATGCAAGCCACAAATCTTCCTGCTGCTTACTGAACACTTCAAGCTATGCCTAAAACATTGTCCAGTTTCTTCAATTCTACTTAATCAGTCCAGCAGCTTAACTGAACTGGCTGATTTGGGCAGATGCTCCCTTCTCCAGCCAGTAATTAGGAGTAGGACCATGACACTTCCCATTACCTGGTATTGCAGCTTTCCAAGGGCCCTCATAATAACAGTGCTTCTCTGTTTTACCCCCAGGAGTTGGTAAAATAGAGAAGAGGGAGAGGAGACCCCAAGGATGCAGGGATTGGGTCATTTGAAAAGTCATGATGCATTTTTGCATAGAAACCATAGAAAAAGATGTCATGACTTTTCTGACAACCCACTATAACACTGTATGGCCCTTCATAAACACAAAATTCTGTAAATTCTCATGCCTTCTCCTAAAGTAGCAATTTCTTAAAAAATTACTAGAGGGTTCGTGCTCTCACAGAAAGAGGGAAAGTGAGAAAGCTTCCCCATGGGGATTGATAACATCACAATCCCTTCTTCATTTCTCTTTTCAAGATTTTGAGCATGCTGGGAACCAGTAGTTAGCGTAATGGCTATGTCACTGGACTCCCACGTAGTCAATCACGGTTCGCGTCCCGGACCCAGTGGCTTAAAACTCACACCAGGCGCATGTGCGTGCCCAAGATCCCGAGAGGAGAATGGAGGAGAAGGGATTGCGGTGTGGCCATCCCCCCTGGGGAGTGATTTCTCGCTTTCTGTCTCTATGTCTCTCTCTGTCTGTCTGGTGAGCGCATGTGCCCTATAGCAAAAAAAAAAAAAAAAAAAAAACTCTCAAAAAAAAAAAAAAAAAGATTTTGAGCATGCACACACACATGCCCAGTGTATTTCTCAGGCTGCTGAGTCTGGGATTCAAACCTCATAGTTGGCCATGCGATATCCAACCACCTTAACCACCACACCACCACTGGTCCTACTGATGGGAATTTTATGTTTATTTCCTATCTTTTTCCTTACCTAAGATGGCTGCATCATTTGATTAATATCTTCAAAATTTTAAAACACAAAAGTTGTACATATAGTACAAAAAACACGCATTCTTCCGCATGGCCACAATTCGGCCATCAAAATAAAGAGAATAACTTACTACTGACCAACCCTCAGACCCTGGCCAAGTCTCACCAATTATTCCAGTAAGTTTCTTGGTTGTAAAACATCTGCAAAATCATGCATTGCATTTAGTTATGTCTTTCTAGTTTTCCTCAGTCTGAAATAGCTCTTCAGATTGTTTTCGGTTTTCTTTACTTTGACACAACTGAAGAGTCGAAGCCAGTTATTTGCAGTATCCTCAGATTGGTTGGTTTGGAAGTTACTCTGTGGCCCACCTTTGGCATGAATATCACCAAAGTGAAGCTATTACTCTTTTCCACTTGGTGGTTAACTCTTTTTTTGGAAGAGAGGTGCTTTGAAACCATGGAAATACCTTAAAAGTCCTTAGTTGTTTTTTTTTTTTTTCTTGATTGATTGATTGTTTGATTTGAGTAGGGACTCAGGGTTTTCCAATTTACTCAATGGATTCTAATCAGTTACTGTTACTATTGGCATTGATGCTCAAATTATCCTGTTTGGCCAGTAAGAGTTCCTACAAGCCAGCCTCTTGGTTTTCTAGGCATGTTTCTATCATCCTTTAAGCTTTGCCTTGCCTGCTGACACCAGGAAATGTCCCAGGTTCATTTTGTTCTTTCCCAGTTCTGGAATTGGCCATTTCTCTAAAGAGCCCTGGTTCCTTTTGCTGGAGAATGGCACTGGAGCCTAAGATTTGGGCACTAGGTGTCTTTGCTACTCACATGTCACTGTTTCCAAGCCCTGTCGGCAGATGGGGTTAGAGAATGTGTGTGTGTGTGTATGTGTGTGTGTGTGTGTGTGTGTGTGTGGTGTGCATGCACACATTTACATCTGGATTGTGAGAAAAGTCATGATGAATTTTTTTTCTGTTTTTCTGCACAAAAATGCATCATGACTTTAGTGACAACCCAATATAAATATCAAAAGCCATGAATTTCCACTTCCACACTCCTCATTCTAATCCAATATCACAACATGTATTTTTCCCTTTCCATTTATCATTTTTCTCTGACAGCAAGAAGCCTGGCTCCTGATAACCTTGATACATTCATTCAGCTGACCCCCGCCCCCCGTAATAGCCGATCTCCATGTTACCCACTTTGCCATACTGCAGGTGCCTTAATCAAGCTCACCTTGTTCAGGCTCTGCTACTTTGCTCTATGTCAGGTTTAAGGTTGATAAAGCGGTTGGTTCTCCTATTCTCTGCCCCAAGCAGAAAGGAACCATACATCCAGGAACAGAATTAATTCAGCCATAAGAGCATGTGCTCCAAGAGAAGAGGCCCTTTGTGATGCTATAAATTTGTCCCATGGTATCTGCTTATTTTCACTGTCCTCCAGAACATGTTAATACAGTTGAAGAACAGGAAGAACATGGAAAATCCAGAAAGGAGATATAAAGAAAAGAAATGAGAGGCTAATGTAAAGGAGAAAGGAAAAAAGTAGAAATAAAAAGATGTAGGAAGAGAAATATGTAGAAAAATAGTACAGAAAAAAAATGTAGAAGGAAAAGATAAAATGAACTCTTGATTGACATCGCCTTTCCAAAGCTGGTAAATAGACTGGTTTCTTGGGGCCAGCAGATGGCATAGTGGTTACATTGCTGGACTCCCACATGGCCGACTGTGGTTCAAGTCCCAGACCCAGTGGCTTGAAACTCATGCTGAGTGCATGTGAGTGTGTGCCAAGATCCCAGAAGGAGAATAGAGAAGGGATCATGGCATGGCCATATCCCTGGGGACGGGGGTGATTTCTCACTTTCCCTCTCACTGTATCTGTCTCTTTCTCTCTCCCTCTCTCTCTCTCTCCCCCTGGTGAGCACCCACACCCTAAGGCAAAAACCTACCAAAATAAATAAATAAATTTTATAATAAATGGGCTGCTTTCTTATAAGCTTTCAGCCCCCAACTTTGATATGATTGCCATTTCTGCAGCCACAAATCCAACATCCTACAGAAACCCAAATATATACAAGCACCTCCTGATCTTCCCAGGTGATTTGTAAGTGCCTCCCAAGAGAAGCTCAGTCTGACCTCACAGAGCCTGGGGACACTTCCTTACCAGTTGAACCATCTCATTAACCATAAGCTAATCCTTAGATCTCTAAAATAGATGTCTTTGAGTTTTTGAGAATGAAAAGAGCTATAGCCTTTTATGGTTATGGGGAAGGAGTGAATTCCCTCATCTAATTCATCTCATCTATTTTCCTCCTCCCCCGGCCCTCTCTGCAGCATCAGTCAGTGCTGCCAAACCTTTTCCTCTCTCATCCGACTGCAATCTGGTGTCTGCGGCCAGCTCTCCAGGAGGCAGGAACAACGACCTCCTCCTTTCACGTCCCAAAACCCTGCTGAATTCTTACCATAATGTCCTCTTCGCTGCGTTTGTCAGAAAGAGAGCATCAGTAAAGAGTCCAGAGAGTTAGAGCTTAAGTACTGGCCGGCACAGATCAGTGGTGAGCCTGAGGAACCACAGCTGAGAGGGGGCTAACCCTTACGTGCAAGGGAGGGTGCTGGGCTGGGGTATAACCACCTTAAACAGCTTCCCATGTAGTTGAATTGACTTCTCACTTTAAACACTGACAGTGAGCCCTCTTCTTTCTCCTAAAAACAAGGCACTGGGTTTGGCTAAGCAAGGATGCAGTCCATGGACAGAGCCTCGGGTGGTGTTCCAGGGCTTCCATAGACAGTCACAGCAGCTTTAGAGCTAGCTGATCGGCCTCCTCCACGGAAATGGCAGCTGCTCACTGTCCACCCCAGTCCCTGGGGACTTAGCCATTCTCCTTCCTCTCCTGGCCAGGCAGTGTCTGTTACAGGTCTCTCACAGTCTCGGCCCTCCAAGACCAAGGCATAGCTTCAGGAGCCTTGTGTTGCCACCGCCTGGGAGGTGGTGCAATGTCCTGTGAGCTCCCCGAGTCCTCATCCCTAGCAGAACCGGGGAGGATGGGGGCAGGTGGAAATTGCACACCTGAGTATTATTCTGGAGCAGAGTCTGAGTAGGTACCCTAATCCCTCTCACTTTCACAGAATTGAGAGGTTTGAGTCTTGATCTTTACTGGGTCCTTCTTTCCCCAGCCCTACTCTTAGTGCCTCACACACTTAGTACCTAACCTCCATTTACCCAAACTTTGTATCAGTTCAAAATGGATTGTTTATGAGTAAAGAAAATCCAGTACCTAAACCCGTTGCTTTGACTCATTTTTGCCAATAACCCAAAGCTTTTAAAATGAGGTTTCCAGGGGAACCAGCAGTTAGTGTAATGGCTATGTCACTGGACTCCCACGTAGTCGACCGCGGTTCACGTCCCGGACCCGGTGGCTTAAAACTCACGCCGGGCGCATGTGCATGCGTGTCCAAGATCCTGAGAGGAGAATGGAGGAGAAGGGATTGCGGCGTGACCATCCCCCCTGGGGGGTGATTTC
>NW_006160198.1:2813967-2916232 GCF_000334495.1 Tupaia belangeri chinensis
CCGATAGCAAAAACCTCTCAAAAAAAAAAAAAAAAAGAGGTTTCCAGATGTGCTAAACAGCAATGATGATGTAAATTAACATTAATTCTCCCTTTAAGTGAAAGATCCACTAAACAGTAACAGAAGCTCAGATCAACCAGAAAATGTTAATCAAAAGAGGTTTGAATGAGTTAAGAACATAGCCAGTAATAGATTTGGATTTTGCCATGGCTTAATGATATTTTTTTCTATGTGGAGCTAGAAAGCTGCCAGTTTGCAGGGTAGCAGATCTAGCATAAAAATATATGCTTCGGGATCAGCAGGTGGCATGGTGGTTAAGGGCACTGGACTCCCACATGACTGACGGCAGTTCGAGTCCTGAACCTGGTGGCTTGCTTTCTCTCTCTCTCTCTCTCTCTCTCTCTCTCTGGTCAAATTAAAAATAAATTAATAAGTAAAGTTAATAAAATAATTCTTAAATATATATATATAAAATATCCTTCAAATCATTCTAGATGGGGACTGGAAGGAGAGAACTGACAGTGTCAGCCCCACAGTAAGTACCTTTTCCTCATCTGCGCACAAGGAATTCTCTCTCAAGAACTAGTGCTGTGTAAGATTTTCAAGTTGTTACCACAAAGCTGAGCCTTATGACAATTCTCTTAAACCAGCATCTCATGTTTGAGCTACAAAGCCCAACACCCTGGCTCATTCTGATCCATACTTCTTCCCTCTATGTTAAATCATTCATAACCCCGGAGGTCACTGAAGTCTCTGCTTTCTAAATTCAGGTCAGTGACTTTGTGAGCTGGGTGTTCTGTCAGCTCCTGGCAATTACCCTCTTTTCCTCTCGTATTCCAGGAGACTGACCTTCAGGGGTGGCCTCAAACAGGCTGGCTTGCTTCTGGCTCCATTTAGTTTTGGTCAATGAGAAGCACTAGAAAGGGGCTTCCAGGCAGGCTGGAGGACAGAGCAATTAGGGTATTTTTACCCCGCTACCTCCCCAAGGCCACATATAAGGCCTCTGCTCTGGGCTGAATTGCACCCACCCACTATGTTTATATACTGAATTCATAACTCCCAGCAACTCAGAACATGACTGTATTTGGAGAAAGAGCCTTCAAGGAAGTGATTACGTTAAAATAAGATCATTCAATGGAGCCCTGATCCAATAGGATCAGCGGCCTATTGGAAGAGGAAATTTGAACACAGATACGGTGCATAAAGGGAAGACCATGTGAAGACTCAGGAGAAGACAAAAAGGATTTTGCAAGGCCCTGCCAGCACATTGATCTTGATCCTTGAGAACTGTGGGAAGCAGGATCTGTTGTTTAAGTCGCCCAACCTGTAGTACTGTCAGGCAGCCGAGCTAACACTGGCTCTCTCCCAATGTCGCAGTTGTGTCTAGACTCCACTACCTAGACATATGCCCCACCTGGGCTTTAGGCCACAGTGTCTTTCCCTTATTACCTCGGCTCAGGGAAGCTCTTGCTTTCCTGTCACTGTTAGTTTCTCCAAAGTGTGCCCATGCCCTTGGTAATGGCCTTCATAAAACTCTCTTCTTCAGCCCTTGCAAGTATGCCAGGTGTGACTTATTTCACTCACAATTTTGCTAAGCCAGTTTCCAGAATGCAGTCCTACCTAGCCGAACCAATGAGAACAGCTCATCAGGTGAGCACCCTTCTGCCCGTTACTGTGGAAAAAGCATTTTCTGAAATTTCCATGGTGACAAGAAGCTGTTGGAGTATGCAACCTGGCAGTTACCTCAGCAAAAATAGACACGGAATTCTCCAGCCAAGGTAACACTGATATTGTACCACTGAGTGAGAAAGGAACTGCTTTGGAGAAAGAAATTCATGCTATGGAGAGAGAACATAGTGAAGACAGGTATTTAGAATTGTTTCCCCATTGTGCACATTTGTTTCTGAAAACGTTTCCTTTCTTAAAAATTCTGATATAGACACATTTTTAAAAATTGGGAAATGGGATTTTAAAATTTCTATCATTATTTTTTTTTGAGAGGTTTGCCCTACAGGGCACGTGTGCTCGCCAGACAGACAGAGAGAGAGAGAGAGACGTAGAGACAGAAAGCGAGAAATCACCCCCCAGGGGGGATGATCAGGCCGCAATCCCTTCTCCTCCGTTCTCCTCTCGGGATCTTGGGCACGCATGCATCCATGCCCGGAGTAAGTTTTAAGCCACTGGGTCCGGGACACGAACCGCGGTTGACTACGTGAGAGTCCAGCGACATAGCCATTACTCTAACTGCTGTTTCCCTTAAAATTCCTTTTGAAAGGAGAGCTTCAGAAAGCTTTGAAGATATCTCTATCTGTATTTAGTTCATTTTCTATTGCTATAACAGAATACCTGAGACTGGGTAAGTTATAAAGAAAAAAGAGGTTTCATTGGCTCACGATTCTGAAAGCTGTGAAGTTCAAGAAGCATGGTTCTGCCATCTACTTGGCTTCTGGTGTGAATCATGAGATGCTGCTTCACCTTGTGACAAAAAGCAGAAAGGCGAGGGGCCAGTGCAAAGAGACCAAAAAGGAGGAGGATCTTCCCTCTGGACGTTAACTCACATTCCAGGAAAACAGCACAAGTCCACCCATGGAGCAGAAGGTGGACCCAAAGACCTCCTCTCAGCTTTTACCTCTTACTGATTCTACTTCCCAACATTGTCCTGGTGGGACCAGGCCTTGCTGTAAGTTTCGGTGGGGACACACTTAAATCATAGCTCTGTGTATCTGTGTATCTACGCACCTACCTGTAGCTATCCCTCTACCTATTTTACTTATCTATGTAGAAATACTGCATCAACCACACTTCCTTGCCTTCCTTTCTCTGAGTTTGGCCAATGGCAAGAACTTTTTGATTAGAGTCTAAGAGCATTTGATTGGCACCAAGGCAGATGGTATTTTATTAGTAAACTTTCTTGACTGTAACAACCTGCAGTGTTTGGAGGTAGCTGAAAATTGTCCAGTCACATCAGAGAAGATAGCTGTTCAGACTAGGAGGGGCAAGGGAAGGAGGACAGTGTGTGGAGATACTCCTGTTGTTGAACTTGGACTGACTTAAATGCCACCAGCGAAACAAGAATCTTCTCCAAGTAGAGCTCTGGACAACAAAAGGAGGTCTTCAAAAAGCTCCTGAAAAATGCATATTATTTTTTTTTAAAAAGTAGATGGCAAAGATTTTTTGTAGCAAATAAACTGGTACTTTAATTCCATTTCCTGTGAACTTTTTGAAGTCTCCTTGTATAGGCAATATTAGCTATGAAAATATAGACATCACTGGACTGCTTTGAAATCAAGTGCTTTCAAGCTGCCTTTGGGTTTCGCTTGTTTGTTTTTAGGATTCCTCACTGATTAAAATTAAATTATGGTTACAAACAAGCAGCCAGGTGAGGTGTTCACTGCTCTACTTTTCTACGGATGCATTCGGCTGCTGAAGATTTTCTTCTTTTGAAAGGCAGGGTGAACCAGTCACCATCTCAGCACTGAGGGACACGCTGACACAGCTGCCTCATCCTGTAGAAGCCTCTAGAGGAGCTCAGCTGTTTATAGAAACCAGCCTCCCCTGAAGTTTTCTAAAAGGAATTGGGTGAGGTTAACAAGGCATTCTTTCTACCATCTACATTCAGAATCGTGTCTTTGGAAAATAAATACTGGAGTAGTTTTGTTTTATTCTCATTTTTAATATCCATTAAGAAATAGTCCGATTAGATAATGGGATTGTGTAATCTAGGGAGGTGAGCCCATCCCTGAGTTTTGCTAATCCCCATTATTCTGCTTGGCTCGGGACCATCTAAACACCAAGACCTCTGGATGAATAGGACGCACTGCTCTGCCCCAAAGCCACTCTGTGGAGCTAGTGCCGGCACGTCCTGCCGTCATACACAACAGTGCCTCGAAACTGGCTTTCTCTTTCTCTTTCCTTCACAGAAGGCACATGGTTCCAAATAATTTCCCAAAGCGATTTTGTAAATGGATCCCTGGAACGTCCAACCAGGAGGCATTTGTCATTTACTGCATCACACCACACTCTGGCCTGTTACAAAATCTGTCTGTCTCCTCACTGTGAAGAATGGCATCCACACTTTTAATCCATTCAACTTTTTGAAAAATGGAGGTGAGGCCTTGGTGTACTGTAGTTTCCCTACCTTACTCCATAATGCCAGCAGATTATTGGGCCTTGTGGAAGCCTTGTCCATCATGTTCTGTGACTGGGGCCATTCCAGTCTTGGCTGGAGAGCAAAGAGTGGAATTTTAACTATGAATTTCCTCATGTTTAATAGGCTAAAGTCAAAAGGCCACATTCTGCCTTCAGATATGCATGAACAACCTCCAACTAGAGTTACTCATGTATATCTGAGTTTAGTTGAAATGTTCCAACACTCAGACGCTATGAAATAACATGCTTTGTTTCTTTTTAATTTTTTTAACGTGCATATGGGAGTACGAAGTAGCATGTGTAAATCAAAATGATTCATGCTTTTTGAGGAAATGTTTAAGAGAGCAAAGTCATACAGATATTTTAATCTTCAGTCCTGCTCATCTGTTCCATCTTTATACATACCAACCACTGAGCCCCTTCAAGCTTATCCTGAAGGGCTCATTAGCTTGGACCCATTCTGTTATTTTAGGGGCTGCTGTGGTAGAGGGAACACATGACAGGCCTGGACTCAGAAGAAGCAAGATCAAGTTCCAGCTCTGATAATAATTGTATGGACTTAGGGTAAGACAATCTTCCCTAATGTTTACTCATTCATAAAGTGTTGACTTTGCAGGGTTATTGTGTGAATTCAATAGGTAATGGGTATTAAATTGTTTTCCCAGAAGTACTGTGCCTGTTGCGTAAGCACAAATATGGACAAAGAGAAGCCAAGTCATATAGAGTCAGTAAGGAACAACTTACAGTCGCGCGATGGTAGTGGGAACGTAAAATGTTACAACTCTTTTGGTAAGCAATTATTGGGTTGCTGGGAAAGTCATGATGCACTTTTGCATAGAAAAATACATCCTGACTTCCCCATGACCTAATATAATAAATAGATTGAGTATTTAAAATGGTCCTCTTTGGGCCAGCCAGGTGGCATGGTGGTTAAGATGGCTGGATCCTATGTGACCTGGCAGCTTGAAAATACACCAGGTGTGTGCGTGTGTGTGCCCAAAATCCCACAGAGAGAGTAGAGGAGAAGGAATTGTGATGTGGTCACCATCCCCCGGAAGGGGGTGATTTCTCATTTTCTCTCTCTCTGTCTCTCCAGAGAGCACACATGCCCTATAGCAAAAACAAAAATGAAATAAAACGGTCTTCTTTCACCCAGTAACTTCACATATTAAAATTTGTTATAGGAGGGACAAGTAAGTGGCACAGTGGTTAAGGCACTGGACTCCCACATGGCCAACCACAGACCAAGTGTCTTGAAACTCAGACTGGGTGCGTAAGCATGTATGCCTCAAATCCTAGGAGGGAAAGGGAGGAGAAGAGATTGTGGCATGGTGAATGATTTCTCACTTTCCCTCTCTCTGTCTCTCTCTCTCTGGCAAGCACACACACCCTGTGATGGGCCTTGCGGCCACCACACACACACACACACACACACACACACACACACACACACACACACACACACACAAAATTAAAAATTATCATGGGAAATAAATAATAAAGGGGAAGCTTCTATGTCTAAAGACTTTTTTCATAGCATTTTTATCATGGAAAACAAGTGGAAGTGACCCAGATTTTAAGCAAATAAAGTAATTCTTAAGCCCACCATTATATACTGTTGAAAGGATGACACTGAGGTTAATGTCTTATAATAGTGTACGTACTAACAGATTCAGAATATGTATTCTATATGATCACATCTTTATAACAAAAACAGCTAAAGCATAATCATTAAGGACAGCAAGGAAATAAAAAAATTAAACAAGAATTGGTCGAAGAAAAGCAGAAGATGCTTTGGATAGAAGGGCTATATGAATTTTTGTCCCTTCAGACTCTTAGTACCATATACACTAATTGCACTCAAATGTTACACTTTAGCTCCAAACTAACTCTAACACTCTCCTCAACTAACTTTCCGATTAATTAAAACTTTACCTTAATTAGCTCTGCGAAATAGTTTAAATTTTTTTTTCCAATTTTCCATTCAGCTCTCTGTAAGATCATAGATATTCAGGCTAGACATTTGGCATTTGGTCAAATATCAAAAGCTTGGATTTAGCCGTTCAGTGTCATAAGGCGCAGCATCAAAGGAATTTTCCAGCATTGCTCCCCACATACAGCATGGGCCCTGTCATTTGATCCTCAAGAATGCTGAGCAGTGGGTGATGAATGTCATGGCAGGAGAGCCAATGTATACATTTCCATCAAGGGAGAATGGGTGTAAGCCAGACAAGCAATGGGCAGGCGGTGGGGGAAGGGGGGGTGAGGAATGCGCTCCAAAAGTAAATAGCCGTTTTCAGAGAAAGTGCGTCAGCATATGGCAGTGAGTTATAAATAAGGAAGGGGATGTGATAAATAAAGCCTCATTAATTAAAAAAATAAAGTAAAATAAAAGAACAAAGCATCCAAAATAGGCAAGAGCATGCAGTTTTGGCTTTCTAATCCACCGGAAGTAGCATTTACTGCCTTCGGATGAAAGCCAACTTCAGTGATTTTCTTTTGTGGTGTTATAAAATAGCATTTTGTATGTCCAACATGTCCTATTGGCCTCTCTATGGCTCACTTACATGCAGACCCCACACTTGGTGTCCAGGGAAGTTGTCCACATGAGAAATGGAAGATAGTCAGGGTTGAGACTATCCACACAGCAAATGAACTTTACAGAAGAGAAATAATGTCTGTATGGCAGGAATTAAATCAGTTCTTGGGTTTCAAATAGAAGTGTTTCATCACATCTGAGTTCACTTAAAGAGCAAAAGACCAAATATGCACCTCAATTACAGGAAATTAAAAGCCCCTTGAAAGCTCATGAAATCATCAAAGGTTAGAAATGAAAGGTGATTTTAAAAGTCTTCTAATACCCTCACCACACATCATACACACACACACACACACACACACACACACACACTTTGCATAGATCAGAAAACAGCTCAGAGAGGTTAGGCGTTTTCCCAAGATCATGCATTCGATAAATACTAGAGCCAGAATCCAAACCCAGGTCTCTTGCTCTCTCTGTTGCTCTTACCTCAATATTTCTCAAATACCACAGGACTTGGAAGCTGCAATCCTTGACCAGCAGTATTCAGCACAGTTGAGAAATGACGTCACATGCTGGAAAGGGTTTTGGAGTCGGACGGGAGGTTTTGGAGTTTAAATGCTGACTCAGTCACTTACTATGGTGCAGCCTTAAACAAGTCAACTTACGCCTCTAAACTATAGGCTCATCTGTGAAGCAAAGCTTATGAGCTGGGACCAGCAGATGGCATAATGGTTATGTCGCTGAACTCCCACATGGTCGACCACAGTTCAAGTCCTGGACCTGGAGGATTGAAACTCACGCAGAGTGTGTGTGTGTGTGTGTGTGTGTGTGTGTGTGCCCAAAATCCTGATAGGAGAATGAAGGAGAAGGGACTGTGGCATGGCCATGCCCTCTTCGGGGTGATTTCTTACTTTCTGTCTCTCTGTCTCCCCAGTGAGCACAGACCATAAACCATAGGGAGCCTGCGCACCATGGAAACTCAATGAATAGCATCTGTCATGACTGTCACACCCCTTCCTCGAAGGTAGATCCAAGGCCCTGAACTTTCAGCCTTAACCTGGAAAGAAGAACATGGTCTAAACTATCCTGCTTGGTAAATGCTATATAGATGTTTCTATTCTCGGCTATGCCCAGCCAGAATAAATCTAATTCAATCTGACCATTTAATGCTTGGCATCATTTTTAGTACTAATCTCATCAGCTGTTATTTTCAGTTTCTGGTTTACCCAAACAATTCAATTTTAGAGGTTATAAACTATAAACTAAAGCTGCCAATAAAATCGACTTATCTTGAAATTACCAGGTCACTTCTGAAGGAATATCAATATTACACACAGGATGTAGAAATGCTTGATCAGAGTTTGATCATTGGGTTGGATGCCAGATCAACGAGAAACTCACCCAGTACTCTCTTGGGATATTAATATCTATATGTGCTTAATATCTCAGCCACCCTGCCATCCACTAGGTTTGAATGTCCTTTATGGAATGAACTTGATCCTCCCGCTTTGCTTTTGGTCTCTCTCCAGAAAAGCTAATGCGCTGGCATAGTTCTGCCATTTGTCAGCCAGAAGTCTGGTTACACATTTGCTCGTCAATCTAAACCTAACCTATTCTCATACGAGCACTTGGGGGTTTCGTGTAAATCAACCAGACGTTCTGTCATTCACCAGCAATATCTCTCCATAGTCTTCTACACCCATGTGCCTTCATGAAACATTTCACTATGCCCGTGGAAGAAATATTCCAATGAATGTGCTTTTTCAGGAATGGTGACACCAGAATGTTTTCAATCTGTTCATTACCACAACAAGGATAAATGGCATTTCTGCCAAAGACTTTCGATAACGGGTGCAGTAATGCACGTCGTCACTTTCTGAAATTAAAGGGTCTACCCTGAGAGGTAAGTAGGCTGCTGCATGGCTAACAAAAGCAAGCCCACACTTCTGAGCTGAGCCTTTCTTGTCAGTGTCATTGATCATTTCCTACAGAAGCTGCCTTAGGGAATTCGTAATGTGATTTCTACTCTCTTGACATTAACGTTCAGGTGAGTCTGACCCCAAGGTTCGCAAAGGGCAGACCCTTATTAACTTAGCATGCTTTATTGTGATTTTTCTTACATTTGGATCCACACAGGCTTTTAACAGCTGTATTTCAAAAATCTGCTATGTTGAAGGACAGTATTCGAAGTATCAGCTCATTATTAGTAAAATATTTTAATAATCAGTTGAATAGGCTCTTGTTAAGCTTTTATAAATAGTTGTTTCTGATTGTAGTAATTTATTGTTAACTTTTTTATTTTTAATGGTAATGAGACTCTAGCCTTCACTAATTCTTTTGGCATTTTGCAGAGGCGTAAAGGGACTGAGAAAGTGGGAATTTAAACAAGAAAAATAAATACCAGTTCTCACTGAATGTGCATGACATTGCTCCATTACCATCAGTGTTTCTGCATTGTAAATGGTGTTTTAACATAGAGCTAACACATGACCATCGTGGAGAAAATGGAGAGGGAAGGGCTTCCAGTCCAGGTTCTCTACAAAGAGCACATTTTATTCCTACAAGTGTCTGAAATGCCCGGGATCATTACTATTCACCATAAGAACTGTATGTCTACCACTGCTGTTTTTTTTTTTTTTAAAATCCAATATCTCTGAAAGGTTATTTATCCAAATAATGTATCCTCTAAAATTAAAGACTCACAGATAGAGCTATATTGTATTGGCTCTCAAAATGCCTAAAATGGAACAGAATATTGATTCTGGTCAGAAAGTAATCATTTTCTTTGACTGTTTTGGATTCTGAACAGGCTCAGTAGATCATAGTTAAATTTTTTAATACTGGATTTAGAATATAAAGTCACTTGGTCATAATATATATATATTGGTGTCTACCTAAAAAAATTTGTGCCTTTGGGTAAATGCAAAAGTCCCTTCCCCTGAGAGTTCTCTGCTCTCGGTTCCCATTCATTCCCACTGTAGCTGTTTTCTCTATCTGACTTACTCCCTCTAGTGGTTCCTGGATGAAGTACAGTGTCTGAAGTTCAATTTACAAGCAAAATAATATTACTGCAACCTCAATATTTTTCTTAGTTAATATACACTAAAGCAAACTTACCATCAGATGTTTGAACTTGAATTTCAAGTTATAGTGAGAAATTTTCATCTGAGAGTCTCATACGTAGTGAGATCTTGCATTCCATTTTCTGATCCCCAGTGAGGGCATTTGCTTCTAATCTAGTTAAGATTAGGTTCCTTTTCTGCCTTTGAATCCTTGTATTCTAATTTACTTTTACTGAGAGACACTCAGAGGCAGAGGAGATACTCTATGAACTAAAACATGCAAGCAAGCATTTCTTTGACATTTCCCAAGGGTAGAACTTACACTTTGAGTCTTCTAAGTTACTCAAGAGGTTCAACGTACTTTGACTCAAGAAAAAAGCGATTAATTTTCTTAATGGCCTTATAGACACTATAGGCATCATTTTCAGCCACAGAATCCCTTAATCAAACCAGGGGGAATAGCCACTTGAGACATTATTGCTTATGGACACACTTTCTTTAAAAAGAAGAAAATACATTCCCAAAGCTGTCAGCTGATGCTGCTGCTACTTTGGAATTCAGCTGCAGCCAATTGTGCGATCTAACTATAGGCCCAGGTCATCTGGGGACCCACTCGAACAGCTCACAGGGATGGCATTCACCCCTGGCCACGGTGCACGGGCCTGCCAGTGCAGCCTGTCCAGCCCAGATTGCTATTTTGGGTTAGAACTCCCAAATGAAGGCCCTTGACTGTCCTCTACACTGCCGACACTCAGTGACACCTTTAGCCATTGTGAGCCATTCTCCACTCTGCACACTGACCTCTTCTCACCTCCACAATGTCCTACATCTTGTAGGGTCCCCCATAGGAGACCAAGAGATATGCCACATAATAATATTAAGCCAAATCTTTTTTTTTTTTTTTGAGAGATTTCTGCTATAGGGAGCGTGCACTCGCCAGACAGAGACAGAGAGACAGAGAGAAATCACCACCCGGGGGGATGGCCGTGCCGCAATCCCTTCTCCTCCATTCTCCTCTCGGGATCTTAGGCATGCACACACACGTGCCCAGCGTGAGTTTTAAGTCACCGGGTCCGGGACTCGAACCATGGTCGGCTACATGGGAGTTCAGCGACATAGCCTTTACTCTAACTGCTGGTCCCAAGCCAAATCTTTTATTTAACAACACAAAGCCCATCCACACATAAGGCTCTGCTATGTCAAATTACTTCAACGAAGTACCTAAGCAAGAAACCTCAAGCTTCCTCAGCAGGTTTCTTCACTGCAGTCATCCATCCTCCAAACTCTAGCCATTGCCTTGTCCTCTCAGATCCGAGGATGTGCTGTTGAGACCCTCTTCTTCCACATGCAGTCATTATAGCTTATCTACTTTTACCTAGGCTGCTGTAGTAACTATCCTACTGATGTCCCTGCTTCCAACTATTCTACATTCTGCCCTCAGGCTCAGAAATCCAGACCAGAATGCATTTGTCTCTAGTTTAAAATTCATCACTGGTTTTCCATCACCTGCAAGAGAAATTTTAAATTCCTTGTGCTGGTATTCAAGCTCACTCAAGATCTAAAGACTCTCACCCACTTTTCCAGCCTGGTCTCTTAGTCTTTCCAAATCTTTCTGCTCTTCTTTCAACACCTAAATATGCCCTATGCTTTGGCCACACTCTTCCATTGTCTGAAGATCCACTACAGAGTTCTTCAATATTTAGTCTGAAAATTACTTTTTTTTAAGAGGTTTTTGCCATAGGGCGCATGCGCTCGCCAGACAGACAGAGAGAGACAGAGAAACAGAAAGCGAGAAATCACCCCCCGGGGGGGGGATGGCCACACCACAATCCCTTCTCCTCCATTCTCCTCTCGGGATCTTGGGCACGCACACACACGCACCCGGCGTGAGTTTTAAGCCACCGGGTCCGGGACTCAAACCGTGATCGACTACATGGGAGTCCAGCAACATAGGCATTACGCTAACTGCTGGTCCCTGAAAATTACTTTTAAAAAGAAGTTTATTCATTTATTTATTCCATATGAGAAAGAGAAAGAGAAAGGGTCTTAACTTTGTGATACACCTCCAGACTTAGCTAAGCAGGAGCATGGGTACAGATGCACTAAGCACATACAGGGAGGCCCCAGGATGCAAAGCAGGGAACTTCTCACATGGGTCCAGTGTGTTCCTGCTGTGCCACCATCTGGCCCCAGCATCATTTTTTGATCGAGTTTTCCCTGCCTGTCCTTGTTTCCCCATACAACTCACACATACATAACTAGTTAACCCCTCCTTCTGTGGTGCACCCTAGGACATTGTTCACGCTTCCTGTATCTCTACAAACATACAAACATACAACATACACTTCCACTAGAACCTGAAACTGATTTTTGTGTTCCCAACATCTAGAACCATACTTGAATTAAAATAGTCAATATGTTTTTCTGTATTAATTAATAAAAATGTAAATCTCATGAACAAATCACTTGGTTGCATTCAAGAATCCAATTCCTGCCTTAACCCGTGCCCTTCACTAAATGGAACTTGACTTACACGTTCTAAATTGGGTGTGGTCTAAGGTTCCATATTCACACTTCAGAAAAACTGATCTTTTTACCAAAAGATAGATTAGAAAAGTCTTGGGTCCGGGGCTGGCAGGTGGCTTGGTGGTTAGGGGTGCTGGACTCCCATGTGGCTGACTACGGTTCAAGTCCCGGACCTGGCAGCTTGCTCTCTCTCCTTCTCTCTCCCTCTGTGGTCAAATTGAAATAAATAAATAAATGAATAAATAAAGTTAAATAAAATAATTTTTTTTAAAAAAAAGAAAGAAAAGTCTTAGGTCCAGGAAATTAAATCAAAGAAAAAGCAGAAGGAAGGACGTGCTAGGATTTGGGTTTTGCTGCCCTATGTGGCCAGTTCAATTTTGGAAGATTTAAGAACCAAGGGAGCTGTTAAAATGGAGGCAGGCACTGTGCATGGCTCATATATATAGTATGCTCTAGACTGCCTCTGCCCGCATTTGATCTGGGTAAGGGTATGCTTGCTTCACCTCCCCCAGTTCCCAACTTGAATGTAGATAATATCTGGTAAACTTAACTTCAAGATCAATAATCACCAGAGTTTCCACCTTTGCCTTTCCCAGTGGTGATTTTCTTCATCACCCCTTCATCAGAAACATTCACACAGGCTGACTTGGTGATACAGGAGGAAGGAACTGGCACCGTATCCTTGCATAGATTCTGTGAACTCACAAACACACTTTCCCACGTAGCTGTGTCGTCATCACTACCTCAGCATGAAGCAAATTGTAACAGTGCTTTTAGTTTTTGTTTTTTGGACAACGTTCATGTATTGGTTCAAAATTCTGTGGGTTAGAATTTGGACTGGGCTTAGCTGGGCAGTTCTTCTGCAGGTTTCTGTTGGGCTGATGGTTGGTCTGAGACGAGCCTTGCTCAGATGTCCTGGGGTTAACAGGCTATCTGCTGGAGCATGCCCTTCAGTTATCCTGCATGCAGCCTTTCTAGCAGGCTAGTTTGAGCTTATTTTCATGGTGGTCCCATGGATCTAGAACAGCAGGAGTTGGAAAGTCTCAGTGTGCAAGGGCTTTTCGTGTTTTTGCTTGTACCACATTTGTCAACATTTCCATGTCACAACAAGTCATCAGTCAACCCAAATCAAGGAGTGGATAACTAGACTCCTTGCTGAGAGGAGTGGCTAGGAGGTCAGAACACAAGGAAGGGAGGTGTTTGGAGCCATTGCTCAATCTACCACAGAGACCTTTTCAAAGCCACCTGTGTGAAGCCTGGACATCACTGCAGGTTCCCTCTGGTCCCTTAATAATCAGTACTCTTGCATTAGCACATTACTGTGCATAACTTTGACCCAACCTCATGGAGAGTGTCCTCTCTGTTCTGTTGAACATGATGATGACATAAAGTAAGGATGGCCCAGCAGCCATGTGCCAAGATATCAGACTCTACCTGTGAACAGACAGACTGAAAACCCTTCACTGAGGAGCCTTCCACCCACTTGGGCAAATGGAAGGACAAGCCAAAGCTCCCAAAAAATGTAAGGAAGAGAAACAACAACACACCCCAGGTCATGACCTGTTTGGGGAGGGGTAGCATTTTAGAATAATATGCAAATATATTATTGATCCCTATTCTCACTCAGTAACAAAGCAGTGTGGCACTTAGTAAGAAACTGTTCTCTTCCAGTAGCCACCGTCTGCCAGGACATAGTCCCCACCACCTCCTTGTAACACTTCTAGTTGTCTCTTAACACTGAAACCAGGTATTGGCTGCCATTGTTTTATTTGCTCTATGTATAGAAGAATTGTACAAGACATTTGCCACAAATAAGCTAGACCAACAAGGCCCTGATTTTGTGGAGGCAAAAATATTTCCCTGAGTCAATTATATAAGAGTATTTGTCTGTGGGAAAAAAAAAAAAAGAGATAAAAGAGGACATTAAGATGCTCTAGATTAAGCATCTCTAATCTGAAATTTTGAAATCCCAAATGCTCCAAAATACAAAAGTTTTTGAGCACCAACATAATGCCACACATGGAAAAATTCACACCTGACATCATGTGATTGTTCTCTGTCAAATGCTATAATTTAAAAACATCGTATAAAATTCCCTTTGAGCTTGAGGACCAGCAGGTGGCATGGTGGTTAAGGTGCTGGACACTCCCACATGGCCAACCAGGGTCAAGTCCTGAATCTGGTGGCTTGCTTTCTCACTTCTCTCTCCCACTCTCACCCTCTGTCTCTCTCTGGTCAAAATAAAAAATAAATGAATGAATGAATAAATAAAATAAATAATTATTTTTAAAAATCCCTTTGAGCTAAGTGTATTAGGAGTATATGAAACATAAATGATGTTCGTGTTTAGACTTTGATGCCATCCCCAAGAGATTTCATTATGTATAAGCAGGTATTCCAAAATCTGAAAAACTCCAAAGTCCCAAGCACTTCGGGTCCCAAGTATTTCAGATAGGGATACTCAATTTGTATTATGGGACAGCTTCCTTCATTTACATTGCCCTCCTGACTCCAATAGTCATTAGACTTTTCCATTCAAACATTGCAGGAGTCTCCAAAGAAAAAAAAATGGAGTATTCTGAAAAATGTGTATTATAAAAAATTATACATGGCTTTGAACATTTTTTGCACCAAAATAAACTCATGTTTTAATTCCATTTTCTGCCCACTTTTTGAAGTCCCCTTATATGTATACTCATCTTATTTTCCAGTCTAAATCTTGAATTCCATATAAGGTTTTACTTCTTGTTATATCCTGAACTTGTGCAAAATGGGGGTAAGGGTCAACAAATAAGCATTTGATTAATTGATAATTTGGGTCAAGACTTGGGTAGAGAATAAAGTAGAAAGGGATCGGACCCCCTTCTTCATTTAGATACAGTTTTGCTTTGGTCAAATGGGTGATTCGTAGCTAATCATTCATCTTAACCAGGGGCAGCTGGAGCTACTGGTTGCATCCTGCATGGTAGTCTTCATTCCTTCTGTAAAGGCAGGGCTCTGCACACTGCAGTCGTAGACACTCATCAAAGAGAAGCCGCTGACATAGCAGCTGAACAAGAAAAGGCTTCCCAGTTCAAGGCTGACTTTTGGGAGTCACGTTCAAGCACACACTAAGCAACACAGTCAGCAATCTCTTTGGGGTTGAGAGTTGAGGGACAAGGTACTCCTGTTTTTCAACAAATGACCTATTTCAGTGAAATAAGGAAGGGGATGGTGTTGTAGTCAGTCAGTCAGTCATATGCCAAGTTGTAGCGATGTTAGTATTTCATGCCAGTAATTCTGTCTAACAGAAACTCATCCTGGCTTTTTTCCATTCCTTTTAGCAAGATTGCAGTTGTAAATCAACAAGAGTGTCCTAGAGGCTGCTTCAGGTGGGTTGTCTGGAGAGGCCTGAAGGAAGAATCTTTGGAATAATTTAGGATATGAGTCTAAGAGGGAAGGTCAATTTTGCTATTTAGAATCAGAGCACTATGCCCAACTTGGCTTTGGAAGGATGCTTTAAATGTCAGTCTTCAAATTTGAATTTAGAGTGTCTTAAACACACAATAATTCATAACCATTACCCACATGAGACTCAGCCCAGATTTTTGTCTCTGACCTCTGACCATCCTCTAAACATGGGAGGCCATGTTAGTAATAATCCACTTTGAATCAGTGAAATCACATTTTACTAATAATAACGGTTCCAGTTGTAGCTCCAAGAGGAAAACGAGTGGGTGATATTCTGAGCTGAAGGGCAGGTCTGAACAGAAACTGGCTCTGCAAGGAGAGTGCATGTCCTGGTCCTTCCTTTTCATAACAGTTGGACTTTAGGCAAGTATCGTGACCTCCCTGGGCCTTTATTTTCTTGTCTCCCAAGTTAAGAAACAATTATTCAGAGGAGCAAATGAGAAAGAACTTTGTAAAATATTAAGAAAATTGAGTTAGAAACCATGGTGCATGGAGTTGAAGAGCAAAGTTCCTCAACTAGCAGCTGCAGAATTAAGGCTAGGCTCTGTGTCATGGCTCAGCAGCAAGCCCAGCCCTGGTGGCCTATTGAATGCACACATGTTCTCCTCTCAGTCAGCGCCTCTGAGCTAAGGACAGATTTATAGGAGGCACAAATCAAGTAGTACATGGAAGGTTAGATCTACTTTCCAGGGTCCTCATCTGTCTACACTGCAATGTCTACCAGATTTACCAAACCCCTTGCAAGTTATAGACACACACATTCTTTTTTTTTTTTTAAAGAGGTTTTTGCTATAGGGCATGTGCATTCACCAGAAAGACAGAGAGATAGAAAGCGAGAAATCACCCCCCCACACACACCGAGGGGATGGCCATGCTGCAATCCCTTCTCTTCCATTCTCCTCTCGGGATCTTGGGCATGCATGCACATGTGCCTGGGGTGAGTTTAAGCCACCAGGTCCAGGACTCGAACCACGGTTGACTACATGGGAATTCAACGACATAGCCACTACGCTAACTGCTGGTCCTGAGACACATACATTCTTCAATGGAAAGAACGTAGCACAGGAATCTATGGCTCCATTGTTTGGAAACAATCCATAGAGATAGCAGAGGCTATAGGCGTCCCTGTAACTCCCTACCTACAGCTCTTTTCTATGGCCCTGGCCATGTATGCTCTGCATATTTACCCCTTCAGAGTGACTATAAATGCTCCTCCTCAGGAGCTGAATTATACCAAGGATACTTCCCCCACTACCACTGCCACCACTACCACCATAGTTTTACTGCACAGACCTCCCACTCTCAATGGACTTAAAGAGGGAGAACATGCACCCTTGGAAATAAAACTAACCCTTTCCCATAAATGCATCATTCTTGACCAGTCCCATGCTCATTTCTTCCTGCCAGAAGCCTTTGGGAAAAAAAACCACCCTCACTAATATTTACCTCTGGTCACACTGTTTGCTTTAATTATTAACATTTGACCACCAAAGAAAACAACAGGACTTTATCCAGACACTTGAGAAGGAAAAGGAACAGCTTATACTCCAACTTGAATCAGATGAGCAGTCCTGTTGGATAGGCTCATACAGCTTCACGCACACCAGCAAACACCCCAAAAGGGTGTGACAACTGATCCATTCACTCTATAAGTATGTATTGAATGGTACAGTTCTTGGTGCTGGAATACACCAGTGAACAAAACAAGGATCCCTACTCTTGTAGGGTTTACACTCCTGTGGGAGGTACAGAGGCAAAGATTTAACAATAAACTTGATGAATAAGGAAAATATAAAGTATGTTAGTAGGTAAGGAAGAAAAATATAGCAAGGGAAGAAGAATAAGGAGTGCTGGCAGAGAGGATTCCATTTTACATGGAGTGGCCAAAGTGGGCCTTACTAATAAGGTGATATTTGAGCAAAGTCTTAAGAAGAGGAAAAGAGCGAGTCCAATAGAAATGCAGAGTTGTGCATCAGATAGACAGAATAGTCAGTTCAAAGGCCCTGGGGTTGAACATGTTAGGAACATTGGTAGAATATTGAGGAAGCCATATACCTGAATGTAGGAGTGCGTTTTGGCAAAGAGTAGGGGAAACGAGGTCAGAAGAAACCATGGCCAGACAGATAGACCATATAGGCTGATATGTGAAGTTCGTTGTCTTTTAGAGAGATGGGGCCATTGAAATATTTGGAGCAGAATGACGTGATCTAATTTAGGGCTCAGATTTCGCAGTATGCTCAGATAAGACAACAGGGATGGGCTACTTGCATCGAAAATGACCGCTTTCACCCTCTTTTCCTGGAAGTTCTTCCAAGTTGTTGGGCTGCCAGGCTCGCACATCAGCATTCCCACTAATCTGGACTCTGTGGCGGCTCCCTATTCCCTGGAAGCAAGTCCCATTGTCTTTAAATACACGTGGAGATGGACAGAAATGTGGAGGAGTCTCCTCTTTCCTTCTGTTTTCAGACTTCCCAATAATTCAGATTCCACCTAGCAAGATCCATTAGAGCTAATTATTGACCCGCCTTCCAGTAGGCGTTGCTTCGCTATGATTAATTCTGGGTCAGAGACAGAAAACTTGTTTTTATTATGGTTCTTTTACAAAATTATTATTATTCAGGCTTCTAATACTGGCATGAACAGCGGGTGAATTCCTGAAGTCATGTTACTTAGCTGTCACAACTAGTAATAGAAAAATTCAATTTATAAAGAATTAGGAGAGGCAGGAGAGCCATGCTCTTCGGTCTAGAACAAAGGAGATCAATCCTGACACAACGGCAGCATGACATCCATGGACTTTGAAGATTCCAGGCTTCCTCTTCATTAATTAGAGAGAATCAAGAGTTTCTGGTGGTTAATTATTTGCAGAAATTGCACTCTGCAAAAGCAGATGCCAACTCACTCCAGCCGCCTCCAGCTGCAGCTCTGCATGATAATTAAACTGTGTCAGTCGTAAGCTTGATGTGGGGTGGCGAATAAACACTTAGCCATTGCCATCTACCACCCATCAGGTGTAGGTGGGACTTGGGACTTCCTAGCACTGACACCCCAGGAGCCCAACACTGGATGAGTCTGCTTTTAAAATCCACAGCAGGAAACAAGGTCAAAGTTACCTGTAAACTGCTTTCACAGGGAAGCTGTTTGGTGGGATTAACGGCATTTATTTACCGACAAGGCCAGTTGGTACTCTTGGTTGTTACTATTGTTGTTACAGGGTTAGGTAATCAATTATCTTTAAAACAATTTTGGTTTTCATTTGTTAACTAAGAAAGCAATACAGTCTTTATATCAAAGCTATTCAGTGTAAAAGTGTACCCAGTACAAAATGAGGGTTTCTCTGTGCCTCCTTCCAATCCCATCCTCCAGGGAGGGCCGCTAGGAGGTTGGAGACATTTCCTTTTAGACCCCTCCTGGCCTGCAGGTTTCACTGAGTGCACTGCTGACCAGCCAGATATTGTCTCTTAATATGACATCTTAATACACCTGCTGCTTTTTAAATTTTTCCTACAGAGGTCTTATTTCTCACACAGGGGAGGGGACTCAGTCCTTCTTGGCAGCCGCTTCCCGCATGGCGGGCAAGGAGGTGCTCACGCCCTTTTGCCCTCTCCTTGAAAAAAAAATTTCCTTTCCCTGGTGAACTTGAGGGCCCATTTGTCCGTTGAGACCTTGAACAGCTCCAAGGCCTACTGCTCATAGAGGGCACCCCGCATCGCGTCACGTACAAATTCAGTGCATTTGTTGAGGCATGAGGCGCCCGTGGCGGTAGTCATGCATCTTCTTGTTCACGGTTCTGGTCACTTTGTGGCCCTTGTTGAGGCTCCCCGCCATGGGCAGAGCTGTGGCTGTGGCTCTCCCGGCTGCTTCGGTGGAAGCCCTGTTGCTTTTTCTGTACCTGTGAGACCCTCTACTCCGCTTGTCTCCCTGCTTCTACAAGCTTCAGTGGCACTCTTACCATAGGGCAACTCCAGTTGAGCATCTTATCATTGCCTCTGCCCACATGGTCTTGCATAAGAATACTGGGGTATGGGTATTTGTATATTTTTAATGTTTCTGTTCAGGAGACAGGAGGTAAATCCAACAACAACATTGCGATGTTCACAATACATCTGCAATTAAATATGTTGAACCCAATTTATAATTTGACAGCAGATATTGTTGGAAAGAAAACAGAACGTGAACATTATAAAAGTTGTCCACACTGTTGAAATAGACAGATGTCTGCAGTCTGCTTGCACCTACTGGGGAAGGCAAACAGGACCAGCTACCCTTCCCAGAATAGCAATGTGTCGAGTTTAGCCCTAGGCCTTGTTTACCATAGGTGAGGCATCAACAGCTGAGTCATTAACCTGCCCTCCCAGGCATCAATTTCTTGGGGAATTCATCCAGATGACTTCAGACAGAAAGCTGGACCTGCCTGGGTGTGTGATTGGCATTCAGGAGAACTCTGCAGTGAGGAGAGTAGCTGCCTTACAGGTCTCTCTCCAAATACTCAGATCGTCTTGGGTGTTTTGACATTTGCTGGCATTAAGACCCTTTGGCCATTTCACAGTCCATTTATTTAAAGTATTTTAAACTCTCTCTGCAGAGCAGCTAAGGTTATTATTAGCCGGGTTGACATTAGAGCCTCTCTCTGGTTACCAAGGTCATTCTGACCACCCTGAGGATACCCAGCTGTACACAGCAGTAGGCAAGTCCTGTCCATGTCTTGATCACAGCATTCATTAGAGCAGTTTGCCATAATCTGTCTACTGGACTGTCCATACACTGGACAATTATCTCCTTGAGGGCGGTGAGGATGTTTTAAGCATCTTGGTGCAGCCGAGACCTAGCCGGAACCAGGGCATAGATTTTAGGCTAATTCTGTTTTTGTGGACTTTTATTGTTTGTTTGTTTGTTTTTCTTGTTTTTATTTACTTTTTATTTATTGCTGTGGTTGTCATGGTGGTAGTGGTTGTTTCTATAGATATAATTTGACACAGGATGTACATCAGTTTGGCTAAGCTATAGCGCTTTGTTATTAAATCAAACACAGTCTCAGTATATCTGTGAAGGTGCCTTGTAGACATGATTAACATCTATGATCAATTGGCTTTAAATAAAGGAGATTACCGTTGGTAATGTGAGTGGGCCTCCTTCAATGATTTCCTCAGAGAACAAATTCTGACCGTGCACTGCAGCATCATTTCCTGCCTGAATATGCAAGTGGTCAGTCAGTACTACAGATTTTGGATTTGCTAGCCTCTACCTTTGTGTGAGCCAATACCTTAAAATAAGTATCTCTATGTCTTTCAATCTGCATCTATGTAACTAGCTATGTGATCTCATTGGTTCTGCAGGGCTGGAGAACCCTGACATGATACACATAACTCCATGCAAGACACACCATCCCTTCAGTCAATTCACACTTAATGTGCTAAGTGCCCACCACAGGCCAGGCATTGTGCTAAATGCTAGGATTTATAATAGGAAGAGGCAGTCCCTGATCTGAGTGGTTTAATTTAAGGCAAGTCCAAGACAGTGCTGACGGTTTCCTAAAAAACCGCAATCCATGGGACCAGCAGTTAGCATAATGGCTATGTTGCTGAACTCCCATGTGGTCGACCACGGTTCAAGTCCTGGACCCGGTGGCTTAAACTCACGCTGGCTGCATGTGCCCAGGATCCTGAGAGGAGAATGAAGGAGAAGGGATTGCAGTGTGGCCATCCCCCCTGGGGGGTGATTTCTTGCTTTCTGTCTCTCTGTCTCTCTCTGTCTCTCTGGCAAGCGCACATGCCCTGTAGCAAAACAAAACAAAACAAAACAAAACAAAACAAAACAAAACAAAAAAACATGCAGCCCAGCCTAGAATCTGCAGAAACTAGACTCAGACAGTGACTCACCTATAGCTGCCTTGGCTCAGCAAGCAGGAACAGCTTGGATTGGTGCGGAGCCAAGAGGAGTAAAACATGCTCCCCCAGGTGTCCAGGGCACTCAGGATTTCAGAGCCAAAAAGAAAAGAAAGAAAACTCTGGGGGGAGAGAGATGGTCAGGACTGGTTTCACTACTATAGGCAACTTGAAGTTGAAAAAACTCTCTTGCCCAAAGGTATTCATTCCCAAGAATTCCCCTTCCTGGCATGGAAGATGACCTCATCATGCCCTCACTTCCTCTCCAGGAAGTCCTGAAAATTTCTCATTAGTACAGAAGCCTTAGGGAAGGCCTGGCCTTGACCTCACCATCTTGCTTTAAATATTACCCAGGAGAGCCAGGAAAAGCCTTTGCTCTTTGTAGAGTCCCCAAAATGGGCACCTGTTAATTTGAATATAGATGCATCAGTCAGAAAAAAACAAAAAACAGAACAGGGACAGGCAGATCAGGGGGCCAGTTCTACGCCCTCTCAGGGATTTATCAGAGGGATGAGAATGCCCAGGGGCGTCAGCTCCTCAACCACTGCTCTGGCTGTGGACTAACCACTCAGGGCTGAGGACACAGACCCAGATACACTCTTGTCAGCCTTCACTTGAGCATTCTGGACTCTGTCCCCACATCTTTCCGAGAGAGAGAGAAATGGTGTCCTGGTCTGCATCCTATTCTTCCATTACCACGCGATGTGTGTTCCTGTGGTTTAGGATGTAGGACAATGCCTTTGTAGCTTCCAGAAAGATTCAACTCAGAATCAGGTGGGTCCCTTTCTCTGCATGTGGCGGATATTCCAGACATCAAGCCTACCCTTCCTTCTTGAGGGCTCTTTGATAATAATTCTCACCTTCATTTAGGTCCATGTGGCAGGCATCGTAGAGTAGGTGGTTAATGCAGGCCCCCTGGAGACAGACCCCTGGGTTTGAAGCCTTCACTGTCCTTTCAGTAGCTGTGTGAATTGATCAGATCTCATAATCTCTCTGTGTCTTATTTCTCTACCTGCAAAATGTGACTCATGCTAATACGTTGTCTTCATAATAATTATTGGTGGATTAAGTGAATTCTAGAGCATTGCCATGCATACATGTTTACTATTATTATACCATGTTATGCTATTAACTGTTATTGTATCCTTGCATATGCCCAAGTTGTGATGCCATCAGCAGTTCAGTCCTCAATTTATTTCACAAATACTCTTGCACACCTGTATCATCAGGAAAATATACAATTATGCTCTATGGAGTGGTAATTTTCCAAGGTATTACTAAGTAATCTGTGTATGGGGGGGGAATAGTCCAATAGTCAAAGAAATGTGTGATTTTTGACTTAATAATACTAAATAAGAGGGTCAGCAGGTGGCCTGGTGGCTAAGGACTGGATTCCCACATGATCGACTGCAGCTTGAGTTCCAGACCTATTGGCTCAAAAATACCAGGTGCATGTGCGTGTGTGAACAAATTTCCCAGAGGAGAGAAGAATGGAGGAGAAGGGATTCAGCATGGCTATCCCCTTGGGGGATTTCTCACTTCCTCTCTGTACTTTGGGAAGTGCTGGCCTCAGATTCGGTGAAAAAATAATTTGGATTTGAGTGCATGAGATTTTCTGGCTGGTCCCGAAAGTGTCTGAACATGAAGTCAAAGATGTACTAAAGGACCTCTTGGTGCTTTGGGAGAGTCTGGGAACTAAAGTGTAAGGAAATCAGACTGGGGAGAACTTGGCCGGACTTGCCTGGGAGGCACAAAACTTACGCTGTTGTAAGTTAACAATACTCAGAGGTAGACTGAACTGTAGCTCTGTACAAGTCTCAAAAATCAGATTAAGAAGAGAAAGGAGGCTGGTGTCAGCTGCCATTCGACATTCTCTTTCTCCCAGCTCGGAAAGCAGCTCTTACAGAACACGTGTTAGATGCCCTGCTTGTCCAGGAGACCAACACACCACGAATGTAGTCAGGCAGACAGGGGAAGGATCCCATGGGAAGACAGGAGAATAAAGAGCTTTAGGTACCGGGGAGGGAAACAAGCCTCAGGTGGCAGCCTGGGGAAAGACCTCAGAAAAGGTGCCTTTTTTTTTTTCTTTTTCTTTTTGAGAGGTGTTTTTTTTTTTGTTTGTTTGTTTGTTTGTTTGTTTGTTTTTGCTGTAGGGCGCATGCGCTCACCAGAAAGACAGGGAGAGACAGAGAGACAGAAAGTGAGAAATCAACCCCCCAGGGGGGATGGTCAAGCCGAAATCCCTTCTCCTCGGTTCTCCTCTCAAGATCTTGGGCATGCACGCACGCACACGTGCCCGGCGTGAGTTTAAGCCACCAGGTCTGGGACTTGAACCATGGTCGACTACATGGGAGTCCAGCGACATAGCCATTACGCTAACTACCCAGAAAGAGTGCTTTTTTTAGCTGAGTCTTCAAAGAAGTATGTTCTTCCAGGCAGAGATGAAAGGAAAGGCATTCCAGGTATAAGGGGTTCCTTAAGCAGAAGTGAGACAATACTGGCTGGGGATCAGGGCAGATAGACAATGAATTTGGTTGGGGTGTATAGGAATGGGGCAGAGATAGCCATGAGTTAGGAATGGAGAGTCTTGCCCCAATAAGACTGTGGATAGCCTTGAAGGCCATGCCTACATTCTTCATGTACTCACTTATTCAATAAATATTTAATGAGCACCTACTATGTGCCAGGCACTATACTACATGCTTAGGGACAGAATGATGACAAAACAGACAAAGCCCCCATATTCACAGAGTTTATAATCCTGGCATAGAGAGAAACAATAAGCAAATAACAAATATAATATAATGCATAATATGATATAATATGATGTTGGGTAGCAGGTGCTGTAAAGTGGGGTTGGAAAATAGAGAGTGAATAGGGTGGCCAGAAACGGCTGGTAGATTATACTGGATCAGGAGCTTGAAGAATTTCTAGATGAAATGAGCGGGCAGTAAACCAATACGTAGAAGAATTCTGAAAACTCAGTGGGAAAACCTGAGGTAGGCCCAGCTGTGGTGGTGCAGGTGGTAGGGCACTGCTGGTGGCACTGGAGCCTTATGGGAAGGCCTGGGGCTCACTTCCCAGTTGACCTAAACATGGGATCCTGGCTGGCTGGAGGGCTAGGGGTCATGGTGTGAAGAGACTCTGTCAGGTTACCTCCATGTCCCACAAAGGAGTAAGTAAAGTTAAAAACAAACAAAATAAGAACAACAACAAAACCTGAGGCAATACCATGGAAAGGCTGTCAGCATCACTGGAGTGGGCAGTGTGAGGAGAAAGGTGAGAAGGAAGCAGCAGAGGCTACAGGGGCCCCTTATGGGCCATAATTAGAACAATGGGTTTCATTCCAGTGTGATGGAGTGTGGGCCTTATTTCACTGACCAAGGCGTGTTGAAGGTTTCAGAGCAGAAGAGTGATAGAGTGATATGGCATGAGCTGTTGTTTTAGGCTAGTGATCTGCCAACTTTGGGAGCAGAAAGAACTTTTCCCTAGAGGTATCATAGTTAATTCTGATAGACGAGGGATGATCTGACTGATGGAGCATGAGAGTCCAGAGCCCCAACCACTCATGCATTCCCCAAGTGGCACCTGAAGATACTTTATAGAACCCTCAGTACCCTTGGCATTACGGAGGTGGTTACGACAGGTGTTACACAGCTACCAGCTACAGACAGAGGTAGGATGAGAGTTCAAGTCTTTCTCAATAACCAGGAGGAATATCGAGGTCATGGACTAGATAAGGGGTGTGGAAATGGAGCAGAAGAGATGAAAACTAATGTCTCAGCTAACGTTTGCCAGTGCTGTGCATAATTAGTAAGAAATAAGCATACTCTATGCCAAAAAGATGACCATCTTTGGGTCATCTTTGGGTTTGTGGGGGAGGGTTATCTGAACGGTGTACTGCACAGACATAAGAAAAGTTGAAGAGTAATTTTCATTTGATGGGTGAATAATACCAGATGATTGGATTGTATTCCTTTCTCTCTCTCTCCATGCAGGGCATATTTTAAATATGACCTCTTGAGTACCATTGACCCCTATCTTTCCTTCACTCTGCCAGACTTACTGACCCCCTCCATGACTGCACTGGACACGCTCCTGCCTCAGGCCCTTTGCACATCCTGTCCTTTCTGCTTGAAAGCTTCACTTCTGATATCCATAGGGCTGCTTCTGCAAGTCTTCTTTCAAAGGTCCCCTCTCGGTGAGGGCTTTGATAGCCACTCTGTCTCCTTGACATTCGTGCCTCCCCTCCCAGCCTTGTTTTCTTTTCTCCTTAGCATTTTTTACTGTCTAAAGTAATACATATTTTACTTTGTAAATATTGCTTCTGTCTGCTTCCCCACTTCAGATTATAAGGTCTGTAAGAGCAAGGAATTGCCCATTTTCTCTAACACCTGCAATGGCTTAATACAGTGAGGAGTCATAGAGTCTTGTAAAATGACAGAAGGATTTTTCCTTGTCTGGAGCAACTGTCATAAGGTCTAGGGTCAGTTAAATATAATTTATTATATTCATTAATTTACTACAGAGGATTCATTATATATATGTATATATAATTTTTTTTTTTTTTTAGGTTTTGCCATAGGTTGTGTGCATTCACCAGAGAGAGACAGAGGAAGGGAAGGAGAAATCACCCCCAAAAAAGGATGGTCATGCAGCAATCCCTTCTTCTCCGTTGTCCTCTCAGGATTTTGGGCAAGCAGGCACTTGTGCCCAGTGTGACTTTTTGAGCCACCAGATCCAGGACTTGAATTGCTGTCAGCCATGTAGGAGTCTAACACTAACCACCACGCCACCTGCTTGCCCCAGGGTTCATTATATATGTTTTAAAACAGCAATGCACATTTGCTTGTGGGCCATGTGGTGATCTGAAAATAACTATTTTATACCTTGATCTATTAAAATACAAAAACGTATGTTAAACAAGGACTATGTTAGTCCACTTGAGGATATAAGACTTTTTTGATAGTATTTATTCAGAGACTCCAAGGTGTACCACACTAAGCACTGGGGAGCAGTGATGAATGAATTTGGTAAAACATTGACTGCCGGTTGTCTTTTGTTATTTCTTAAAGTAATTCTGACATGCATAATCTGTATTTGCAACTCATTCCAGGAGTTTCACTGTAGTTACTGACTGCTTTCAACTGATACAGAAGTTATATTCCTAAAATTCATTTTTTAAAAGTCAACTCCTCAGGATTTTTGGCATACAAACAGGCATCTGGAGTATTTTCAGACCAAACTAGGTATTCAGATCCAAGGACAGTCATATGGCTTCCATTACTACAACTCAGTTTGCTACCAACTATGTCACCAGACTGGGCCCTAAAACTTATTTTTAATTCAACTGTTGGAATACATTATGTTATGGGACATATTATCTTATGAAACACATAATAAATTGAAGAAAATGTCTCAGGCTGGGTCACAAAAGTGCATTTAAGAATAATGCAATTGAGGAACCAACCGATAATGTAATGATTACATTGCTAGACTCTCACATAGTTGACGACTGTGGTTTGAGTCCCAGACCCAGTGACTTAAACTCACGCCAGATGCATGTGTGTGTATACCCCAAAGCCCAATAGAAGAATGGAGGAGAAGGGATTGTGGTGTGGCCATCCAAACTATAGAAAATAACACTATCAACTGAATTACTAATATCAAACAACAAAATATATATTTATTTGGACTGGAAAATATGCTTTTATGTACCTTGGATGATCATGCTTGAGAGAAGTATTTGAAGTTATTGAAAAGCTTTGGATTTTTCAAGGGAGTCCAGAAGTCCGAGTTTCAATTTGGTGACCTCAAATTTGGTGTCCCACCTTGGGATAATGTTCTTATCCCCATTCCTCCTTTCCCTTAACTTGTCTGTGGTCTGTCCTTACCATATTGCCTTCCCTGTAGTTGACTGGCTCCATCCTTCTCATTTATCCCTGTCTCTCTGATAATTGGTGCCTTTCTCACTCTTTTTTTTTTTTTAGAAAGATTTTTGCTATAAGGTGTATGCACTTGCCTGCAAGATAGAGAGAAACAGAGACAGAAAGTAAAAAATTATCCTCCGGGGGGCAGCCATACCACAATCCTTTCTCTTCCATTTTCCTCTCAGGATTTTGGGCATGCACGCACAAGTGCCTGGCCTGAGTTTCAAGCCTCAGAGTATGGGACTCAAACCACAGTTGGCCATGTGGAAGTTCAGCGACTTAAACATTATGCCATCTGGTAGTCCCTCCCACCTTTTTTTTTTTCTCTTTTAGCTCAATGGACATTGAGGTTTTTTCTCTCATCTTTCTTTTTTTCCCTTAAAATAAGAAAAGAGCCACAGGAGGAGAGACCATAAAGACCACCAATAGGGCTGTTCCTATTTAGAAGGATGAAGTCACTCATTTAGATTTTTACAGAGAGAGGAAATACTTTGTCTTGCCATTTAAGATATCCAGAATTGTAGCAAATTCAATGCTTTTTATTTTTGTATTCGCTTGTCTTTTTTTTTTTAAATAATGTTATAAATAATCTTGATGATTTGTGTTGGCGTAGGATCAATATGGGTATGAAGGTATATACTAGTCAATCATTTTTGCCTACAGAATATGTAAGGCAATGTGATGTGCAATGTTGTAATGAAATAGAATTGTGCGTAGGAATGGGAGCTAATTGCTTTCAGATGGAACAGAGAGAAACATACATGGGGAACGGGAGATACCCTGCTCCTGTCATCTCAGTAAGTCACAGGCAGTGTGCCAGGACTCTGCTTCCCCATCTTACAAGTGTGGATAATAAAGCCTGTGCTTCCAACCACAAGATACAGTTGATAGAAACAAACAGCATAATGGAAATGAAATTTCTCTGAATACTTAAAACTCTAGAAGCCACAGTATTACAAATTATCAAAGAGTCAACACTGGTTATTTCTCCAACCTGGGTTATTTCTCTTAACCTGGGTTATTTGGGAAAGTTCGGCCCTCTTACATCACCTAGGAAAGCCCCAGTGTTTAAGCCGGAAGGGTTGATATCACTCAGGAATCTGATATTTGTTTTGAAACCATTATCAAGAGCAGAAGTAGGCAGTTTAAGTTTTGAGTGGTAAAGATGTATTTACAAAAGGAGAAGCCCAAAAGAACAAATGGTATGTTGAGCGAATGCTAAATTTCATAGCTGCATTTTCTTTTACTGATTGGATTAGACCATTTCCGCTTTAGAATTGAGAAGAGAGTAGTCACTTTTAGAGTATGACCCAGATGAAAATTTCCTACGTCCATTGCAGAATAAGGAAACTTTGTCCCCCTGGGACCTGACTCAGATGTCTAGAATATATATACTTGCTCATAATAACAAGAGTATTCAGCACTGTGATCATTTTTTCCCCACTGGGGTTATTTAAGGATTTCAGTTCACTCTGGGTAAATGATTACTTTAAGAATAAGGGCTATGATATGTAAGAGAGATTCATGAAGGACATTAACCATTTGTGCCATTGCCTAGTCAGCCAGAGACCAGCATGGGCTCTACATTTTTGCTTTAAGACTCACCCACTTGACAATGTTTTCATTCACCAGGGCCTTTCTCAAAGGCAAATCTTGAGGCAAACAGAACACACTGGCTGTTTGCTCTAAGACTCGCCCACATGACAATGTTTTAGGTCAGGACCTTTCTAAGAGGCAAATCTTGGGGCAGGCAGAACTCATTGGCTGTTGATTTAAAGGATCAGTCACAGGGAACAGGAGTCTGATGTTATTATCCTGAGCAAGTAAGAGTGTGGTGTGGGTGAGCCATTTGTCCACTCTGGGCCTTAATAGTTCATCTATAAAAAGAGAGGACTCATCAAACTCTACAAATATCAAGAACCAAAGTCAATGTGAAAAGCACTACCTGTCCGGTTTATCACTCATCTCACCAGGTGGCGCTTGGTAGGAAGCTAAGTCTGAGTGGCCAAACTGGACCTGTGGGCAGATTTATAAGTCCTTTATCATGTTTGTTAAAAGTTTTATTTCATAGCAAAGGTTTGAAAAAATCAGGAGATATCACATAAGAAACTAGGTATTTGGCTTCCCTTGAAAAATCAAAAGACCTGGCCACATTGGACCCAAATTCTGACATTTCAGCAATTAGCTAGAGACGGATAGTGACTATTACTTTTGGATGAGGTTTATGCTCTTTACTTTCCCACAGTCCTCATGCCTCCCTATTGCAGCCACTGTCTGGTCTTGCTTTATGGTGTCCTCTGACTCCTTCAGCATTTAAATTATGATCCTTTCCTTAATCTCACTCCCTATCCCAGGTACATTAACTTTCACTTTCAGTACGCTTCCTAAATGCAGACTTTTTGCCGAGAGAGAGAGAGAGAGATTAAAACCTTGACAGAGTTGGGGCTGTTTCATTGGTATTTTCCAATACTAATGAAAGTAGGTAAACAGAACACTACTATTCAGACAGGAGGTCTAACCTTCATCAGTGAAGGAAATTAATGCATAAATAAATTCATTGCCATTTAATGGCTCTGCCTCTCTTCTTTGCCCAAATTCAATCAGCATTAATCCATCCCAATTCCTCTTCCAGCTCCCTGGGGAATGAGTTATCATCTTTCCAATGAAATGATTTATCATCAACTTTTCTATTGACTGACTCATGCACACATAGATAAGAAAGATTATTTGCAACTAAGTTCATCTACAACTGTAGACTCTAAATAAGCTGAAGCATTATTGCCTGGAAAAGGATATCATTGCTATCCCAGCAAGTGACAGGATGTGCATGAATCTACATTTTTCAGATGGTCCCTAACAAGCCTTCTCACCAAGTGAGCCCCCCTTAGCTACACATGCACACTAAACCTTCCCAGTGAGGCACCTCTGTGCATGCTTCTCCCACAGCCTGCAAGTGCCTTGTCCTTTAGTGTCTCCCCTCCAGACTTGCTTATCCTTCAGGCATCCTTTAACTGAAGCTGAGGACCTGACTATTTCAGGCAAGAAATAGTCTTTGACTTCCAAGCACATATCGTCACACTCTCATGTAAGCTTATTTCACATTCCACCTCATGTTGTTATTGGACTAACTCATGGGTATTTTTCAACCAACTAGATAAAGATTTCTTGAAGACACAGCCTTTTTATCTACAGTTTTACATAACAGCAGTACTTAAAATATGCTATGGACTAAATGCATGAGTGTACTTATTCTGTATAATGGGGCTGGATTTATAATAGCCGTAATAGCTGTTAAATTAAATACATTTCAGATTTGAAAACCGTATAGAGTAGTCTCCTAGAGGTAACAAAGCTCTGTCATGGCTTCAAGGCTCTTAATTATCTTATTCTCCTTCCCCCCCTGCCACATCTCTACAGACCTTGAATGTGAGTTACTAAATCTTGCTGGATTTCAATTTTTTACGTCTGTTTAAAAGTACTTTGATAATGCTACTCCCCACTTACGATATGTATTATTAATATCCTCAAGCAAAAGACTGAATTATCCTGCAAAGAATATGATCAGAGTAACATGGAAGGCAATAAAATTGGAATGGATATATAAAAACTTTGCTCCAGGTGAAACTGAAAAACTAATTGAAAAGTATGACTCAGCTGTCTGCATTTTTCTTGGTTTAACAGAGTAGCACAAAATGTACAGTGGCCAGGATAAACTCTTAATGCCCTTCAAGGTAATGACTAACTGTGTGTGACTAAGGCAGAACTAGCAGCAAGTCTCAGACCTTGAAAAAAGTACCCTTGTCTGGCTAGTCCGGGATACTCCCAGTTCTGGGAAAGATTAGCATATCATGTGTTCTTATTTGTCAATAAGAGCCCACTATTCTTGATTGTATAAGGAATAGCTATTATTTTTAATTTATAATAACAACAGTGATAAAATTCAGGAATCTAAATTCTCTGGGGCTCCCAAACAGTCTTTCTCTTACACAGTCACCCTTTGGTTGGGCTTTTCATATTTCCATCTAATCATACTTGTGAAGTCAGCCAACACTGGGAACACAGTGGATGTTGACAAACCAGAGCATTTATTGGGGGTCTGATTTTTCAAGTCCTTAGAAATTGATCAGCCAGGCAGTTTTCATGAGAACAGGAAGTTAGATTTACCTTTAAGTAAAACAAATTAAATTCTGACTGTTATCAGAAATCCCCAAGCTCAGCCCAGCTCCTGAACTCTCCTTCCTTCCACACTGAATATGTCAGTGTGTAAACAGAACTTTTGGCCACTTGAATGCACTCTATCTGCCTTGAGCTATTATAAAGTTACTTGACTTTCTAGTCCGTGGAATTGGCTATGGTTTGCTTTCAAAGGCTGCTTTTTAAAAATATGTGAAAACATCTAATTCTTCTATCAGGTTTCCCCAGTACGTATCTGTGTCAGAGAGAGAGAGACAGAGAGATAGACAGAGAGAAGGCTGCGAGTGCTCCTTTCCCCTCCTGTAGAAGTCATTCTCCAGACAGTTTGGAAACCATTCTGGTCCAGACCACATGCACGTCGAGCTGATGAGAGGATCTGGTTTCTACTTCTGCCATCTAAAAAATCCCCAGGTCCTCACATTCCTTCACTCTCCATATCCAGTCAATCAGCAAGTCCCATCAGCTCTACCTCCAAAGCCCCCAGATTGTGTGTATGCGCTCTGAGATGGCTGTGTTCCCTGCCCCATCACCACCCCCTGGTCCTATGCTGTTAGGATCCTACCTAGTATCCCTTTTGCCTCTCTCAAGACACTAGCACCCCTCCCCCCTTGCAATCTAAATTATCTTTTTAGAATATAAACCAGATTATATTGCTCTCTCATTTTAAACTCTAATTGCTTGCCATTATTCATTCATTTTTTAAAGTTTCTTTTTTTTTTTTTTCTCTTAATGACAATGATAGACAGAGAGAGTGGGAAGAGGGAGAGGGAGAAAGTGACGTCAACAGAGTCCCATACTACAGTCACTCTCTCCCTCCGAGTCTACTAGCCAGGTAGGATCATGGGCATATATTAGGGATGTATTGGTCCACAGGAGACCCAAACCCCAATCATCCATAAGGATCTAGTATCACCTGAGCAGTGTGTCACCTGTGTACCACTGAGCAGGACTGCTTCCCATTATACTTAAAGCAAAGAAAGAAGGAAGAGAGGGAGAGGAAAGAGAAAGAAAAAGGAAGCAAGCAAACAAAAAGAAAAGCCTGTCTTGGTACCAGCAGCTGGCACAATGGCTATGTTGCTGGACTCCCATGTAGTCAACCACGGTTCGATTCCCAGACCGGGTGGCTTAAACTCACACCAGGCACGTGTGCGTACGTGCCCAAGATCCTGAGAGGAGAATGGAGGAGAAGGGATTGCGGTGTGGCCACTCTCCCTGGGGGGTGATTTATTTCTCATTTTCTCTCTCTCTCTGTCTTCTGGCAAGCACACACAGCCTATAGCAAAAACTTCTCAATAAAAAAAAAAAAGGAAAAAAAGAAAAAGAAAAGCCTGTCTTGAGTGTCAGAGCCCTGCCTCCCTAGGATCCCCTCATGTTGACTGACCCAGCTCCTCTGGGACCACCCCTACTTCCCTAGATCCCATAATCAGAGCTCATACAACTTATCCCAGTCCCCCAGCCCTTGCTGTTCCTTTGCCTGGAATTGTCTTTCCTCTGATCTTTGCATGGATGGTTTCTTCTTCAGTCTGATCCCGACTTGTCACTTCCTCAGGGAGGCCTCACCTGGTGTCCTA
The DNA here is from genome assembly GCF_000334495.1 of Tupaia belangeri chinensis. Lineage (NCBI taxonomy): Eukaryota > Metazoa > Chordata > Mammalia > Scandentia > Tupaiidae > Tupaia > Tupaia belangeri. The sequence continues at coordinate 2,847,277 of NW_006160198.1, forward strand.
TGCTAACAGAATCACCTAATCGCTCATATCACATCACTGTAAATCAATTCTCTGCAGCGCATTTATGACAATCTGCTATTTTTTTATTTATTATTTTTAAATTACTTTACTTAGCATTCATCTAAATTAGAATCTCATATTCATTCCTGTATCTCCATGTCACATAGTAGGTGCTTAATAAATATTTTAAATGAGTGACTAGCTAAATAAAAAATGTCATGGCCAGTAATCATCCCATAATAGTATCTATTGAACATCAACAGTATGCAAGGATTTACTCTTAACTACGTTAACATAATCATTTGCGATTTAGTTATAGTTTTCCCCAAGTTATCTCCTTAGATTCTCATGGGAAAAGGCCTGGGGAAATTAAGGAAAAGGAATAGAGGGCCTTGCTGCCAAGAAGCTGCAGCTGTTTTCTGTTTAAAGCCAGACACAGAATATGCACGTTAGAGGCTCAGTGCTTCCCGCGTAGCAGGGCCACCTGAGCCTGAGAAGGAATAGAGGGCCTTGCTGCCAAGAAGCTGCAGCTGTTTTCTGTTTAAAGCCAGACACAGAATATGCACGTTAGAGGCTCAGTGCTTCCCTGAGCAGGGATGAGACACACGAGACCAGAATCCACCCACAGTCTCCAAGCATTTCTTCACATGCTTGGTGTGCATCATGTTGCCCAGTGGCAGGAACAGGAGTGTAATTACGGGGACGGACACTACAAGAGATCTGGGAGTTAGTACAGGACAATGGAGGGAGGCCAGGGCTTGATCCCCTACAGAGAGAAGCCAGAACTAGAAACTGAGGAGCTATTGGTGCAAGAGAATGCTCTATCCTCAACTTTAAATAGAGCGGCTTTGGGACTCCAGCTATGAACAAGGGCTTCAGGTGGAGTGAGGGTGTTTTTCTAGCTCTGTGAGGAATGCAGTGTGGCCACAGTGTAAAGAGGAACACAGGGAAAACAGAGCCCCGCAACCCATGGCACTTGACAGGCAAGGCTCAGGCCCAGAGCTAGCTTTTGTGACCCTGGAGGATAGGACATGGATAAGAAAAGTGTCTTAAGGAGGATTCTCATGAGAGACACTTGATACTCTGGTTTGAACCATGACAAAGTGCCAGTGTAGTGAGTGTATCCCCCAGGTCACCAAGAGTTTTGCATGACCTGTGCATCAGAAAGCCCTTGGAGCGCCAGCCAGCAGTACAGCAACCTGTGCCAGGGGGTGCTGAGGCAGACACTTGGGCCTGGTGCAAAGGACTTGTACACAGGGCAGTGACAGAAGAGAGGTTTCAAATGGCTAATATGCCATTAACTTTCAAGAGTTGCAGACTGATTCTGAGCATGCTTAATATACATCCTGTGAACTTTCCCCAAAGAAAGAGAAAGGCTTTGAGAAAGGGGATGCTTGGAGGACAGGAGTCAAGGTAGAGCAATCAACTAGCAATATTGAGCGAAAATGTGATCTAATTGGGCCCACAGGCTTGCAAAGCCTGGGGGGCATTTGGCTACATACTTGCCAGGGAGGCTCAGCAAACAGCTGAGAGACAATTAAATACCAGTGCCAATGGGAGTTGAAGGTGGCAGAGGGCAGAACAACAGCCCAATTGTGGCGCCCCACCCTCCATGGGCTGCTAGGTTGGTGCTCCAGGCTCACCAGCCACTCTACTTCTGGCTCAGGTAGGCATAATTAATTAGCAGGAGCTCACTGAAATCGCTTCTGCCCTAGGGCTGCATTCCACTTAGGTTTACAAAACAGAGAAAAGAATCTCTTTCTTTGCTAGAACACTGGAACTCCCACAGAAAGGAGTCCCACACCGTCAAAAGATCTGTGGCAAAAGTGTCCGCTGGGATTAGGTCTGTGAAGTTATCTATCTGGGAGTTAATTGTAAACATGAGTCACTTGTCTTTCCTACTGCTAGCAAAGAGCTGGAAGGTTTGTTTATTGGAAGGCAGGGACTTTACCTTCACCATTTCAGATTCTTGCATGTAGTATCAGCGTGTTGCCTAATTACCTATAGTCTAAAGATAGGTAAATTCCAAGAAGAAATAAGTATTTTTTTCTGACTCAGGAGCTCATCTCCACAGGCAAAACCAGAGTGGGGTATGCAGAAGACACATTCCTAATACTAAGAGGATCAAGTCCTGTCCCATTAGCCATCCCAGGAAAAATAAGACAATCGTACTGAAATAGAGTCGAATTCAAGCAAAATAAGAAAGTAATGAAGTAGTTCTACCATCTTTCATAGTCTAGCTACCAGTCACCCAGCAAAGGTTCACTCATTTGGTTTCATCTGTTTATCGGACCCCCCCCCCCATGTGTGCGTGTGGATGTACGTGGTCTGCAGGGTATGTGCGCGCACGTGCATTTATGTGTGGTGCTATTTAATGACAGAAATCATTGCAGCCTAGAGCCCAGTGGTGGGCACGGCGAGTGCCACCTCTAAGCACCTACCAATAGAATAAAAGTGCATCTGTGAGCAGGATGAAGACTTAAAAGTTGACTTAAAAAAAAAATCCACACCGTACCCCATAAAGATTTATATGTAAATCAGAAATTACAATAAAAATACTTTAAAAATAAAATGGGCCATTAACCAATGTTGAGTAGTAGCCCAGGATCCTCTGAATAGTCATAAAAATAAGTCCTGGGGATGAGGAAAGATGAGGGGTCTTTGTGATAGACGTTGATAACAATGTTCACAGAGTAGGCAGATGTCTGCCGAAGTGGACTGAAGGGTTAAAATATGCATCTCATTTACCCTCTATTACATGGATTTCCCTGGGCAGCTTAGTAGACTGGCTGGTCAGGCTGGTGTATGTGGAGTCCAGACAGCATCACTGTCAGCTCCGGGAAGGCCGTCTATCTCCAGCCTGACTTCATCAAATGCATCCCTCAAGCACATGTCAGGGGAGCTCCTCCAATCTGGGACCTCAGCATCTTTAGGTTGTCTAGCGTCTTGAAATTGTTGCATCAGTACAGGTGCTTCACCAGGAAGGCACTATCTCTTTTAGGCAATGTAGCAGTCCTTAATGGGTAGTGAGCCCTTTTAGAGAATGCAGGCTGCCCAAGACCCTGGCTTCAGATGACATGTGGCACTATGTATCCAGGTTTCCTAGAACACTGCCAGTCTAAAGATTGTGCTTCCTTGCTCTGTGAGGACTGCATGGACAGCCCTGGTCGGGTCTTGATGATTGCTCCTGGTAAGGAATATATATCCGCCCTAGTTTACTAGCAAAACTGAAGTTCTTTCTATCCCTGCTAACTTCAGAGGTAAAGGAGAATCACAAGGGAGATAAGAGACGGCTGTACAGACCCTGAGGACTTGCATTTAGAAATGAAAAAATCAAGTCAGACATGTCAGGAACAAACCAGATGTCCTTAACCACCTTCTCTGAGCTGAGCCATGTTAAGCTTCAAACACATTTAATCCAGTCTTACTCCTACCACTTTTCATTTTTATTTATTACTACCTATTGAGCCAGAAGCAGAATGGTCAAAACACTTCCAGTGAGCTAAATTTTCAGGGTATTTACAGTCAGCCTGGAAGCAGCAGGAAGTGGGATTTATAGATTTGCATGACTAGCAGGCAATTTCCCAGACATCAGCATTTGGACTTGCTTTTAATTAAAGAAATGCACAGGCTTCAGTAGGAGTAGGTCTCTAAATCCCAGGAAGGTCCCCTGTATATTAATATAATATCCTTAACCCAAAGGTATTTGCATCCTCAAGAGAGTACTGATGAGTGGGTGTTTTAGCAGGTGAGAAGCATGATTACAGAGTGCAGTAAATTCTTGTGAGGTCGGGAAGGATTCTGTGGGCCTGGAGAATGCTGTCACACCCAGTAGTGTGCTAGAAAGAAGATGAGTTTCTTCAGCCATGGAGAGGCAGTATCTGCCAGTGTGAAAAGCATGGCTCATCCTGCTCAGGTTCAAATCCCAGCTCCTGTTCCACCGGCTAACACCGCAGGATCCTTCAGTCCTCTAAGCCATTTTCTTGCTTTTATGATGGGAATAATAATAGTGCCATGATGAAAAGTTGCTATGGACAAACTCCAACTGGCTGCTGATTTCAGAGCCTTATTTGCACACATCAGACCATGTGATTCCTCCACCCAGTAGCCTCCAGTGACTTCCCATTTCATTGAGAAGAGCCAAGTGCAGTGTACGGCCTTCAAGATTCTGGTTCCCTGCCAGTTCTTTGGCCTCATCTCCAGTCCCTCTCCTCGTGTCCTTGGCTTCCGCCCCACTGAATATGGAATGGCCTGATGTGCACCAACTTGTTCCATCTTCACCCATGGTGGACTGCTCCGTTATAGTCACTTCCTTAGAAAGGACCACTCTGACCAACTAGAGGAAATGGCAAACTGTACCTCCCCCAATATTCTCTAAATGCAAAGCAGCGGGATCCCACCTTCCACCTTCCCTCAGAGATCTCCTAGCTATTGATGGGTGGGTGTCCTTGAAATCTGTGAGACTCATAATTATACCCACAAAAATAACTGAGATTAGCCACAATCTCCAGTAGGCATCCGGCATCCTAGCTTCCCACTGGTCCACATTCTTCACTCACAAGCTGTAGAGAACCTCCCGTGGGGGCCAGAGTTCCTGCCTGGGGTGCAACTGCTACCTACCCTGATGCCTGTGGTCCTCAGAGACCAGAGAGAGCCTAGTGCCATCCAGAGAGAAGAAGGGCCCCTTCCCTGCAGCTTGTCACTGGGCCCTGAGGAAGGCCACACCATGCCTCATCTCTCCAAAGCTTGTGGAGCAATTTTTATCTGCCTTGGCCCTTTGCTGCAGTACCACAGAGTTTCAGATCCTCCACTCTGGATGGAGAGTAGAAAACACACCAGCCTCTCTATCTTCCCCACTTTGTTCCCTTTTCCATCAGCTTCTTCCCCAATTCCCCTCTCCAAAATGACAGAAAAAAAACACACCCATTGCCTGTAGGTACCAATAGATACTAACAGAAATCTGTAGCAGGGCTTATGCATGAGCAAGAAAGTGGTCTGAGTAGGTTGATAGAGTCCATTTGATGCTTTTATGCAAATTTTAAATAAAGATGCCACTTCTAGGCCAGCCTCATAATCTAGTGATTAAGGGAACCAGATCCCACATGGCCAGCTATGGTTTGAATCCTGGCCCAGGTAACTTGAAAACCACACTGGTGAGTTCATGTGTGTGTGCATGCCTCAAATCCAGACAGGATGAAGAAATGGAGGAGAAGGAATTGTGCCCGACCATGCCCCATTGAGGGGTGCTCTGACTCTCTCCCTCTCTTTGTCTCTCTATGGCAAGTGCATATACCCTCTGGCAATTAAAAAAGAAAAATGTTCTCCTTCTTCAAGACACTTTGTCTCCATCTCCTAGAAAACTGTCATAAGAAATAGGCAAGTGGGACCAGCAGTTAGCATAATGGCTATGTCACTGAACTCCCATGTAGCCGACTGCAGTTCAAGTCCTGGACCCGGTGGCTTAAACTCACGCTGGGCACTTGTGCATGCATGCCCAAGATCCCAAGAGGAGAGAGGAGAATGGAGGATAAGGGATTGCAGTGTGGCCATCCTCCCTGGAGGGTGATTTCTCACTTTCTGTCTCTCTGTCTCTCTCTGTCTATCTGGCGAGCACATGCACCCTATGGCAAAAACCTCTCCAAAAAAAAAAAAAAAAGAAGGAAAGAAAGAAAGAAAGAAATAGGCCAGTTGATGATGTCAATAACGTGAATTATGAAAGAAAGAAAGAAAGAAAGAAATAGGCCAGTCGATGATGTCAATAACGTGAATTATGTTTCCTCAAGTGCCCTGCCGTGCAAGAGTTATCTCAGCTGGGCTTGCACCTTCATCCCAGTGCTGGGCACACTATAAGCAATCGATGAACGTTAACTTGTTCAATTAAGAATGCCCATCAATATCAGGAGCACAGCAAACACTCTGGCTCTTCCACAATTCTTAGTCATTGGCGGACTGACCCTCTATCCTCTCTCTAAATTTGTGAGGCAAGGACCTCATGAGTGTCACGAAACTCCTGCCTGCCTCCTAGACCACCCCACCCCCCACCTGCTGGTGTCAGCCTGATCATCTATAGCCCAGATCCAGGTGGAGTAGAAGGACTTGCTTTTAATTAAATGCTCAGGCTTCAGTGGGACTAGGTCTATGAGGCAGAAGACAAGCCAAGTTAACCTCATGCTGAGGGGACTGGCATTTCCTTCCTTGCCCCTACCTCCCACCAGGCTATGCTGAGGAGTGAGCAAGGAGGGTTAAGGTCACGCTTGCCTGGAAGCTTGGAGAAAGACAGGCTGAGGCTTACCTTCTCCCACGTTCCACTAGGCCCAGCTTCACAGGCTCATGTATCAGACCTACAGAAGGTACCCAGGCTGGGAAGCCACTGACTGAGAGGATGGACTATTTGCATTGTTCTATTTGTTTTGTTTGAAGAAAGGTCCTCCAGCTAGGGAGCCAAGCACAACTACGTACATACACTGGAATGGCTTTATTCATAAAGGATGAATATTTAAAGTGTCTGCTTCTCTTTCAAACAAACAGACCAAATACAGGGGGCTGCCAGCCACTGCTGTTGGCTCCAGCCAGATTAGTTCCCACCCCAGTCACCTGGCTGTCCATACCTTGGTGCCTGGTTCTCTTCCCCTGGAGCCGTTGGAGGAGGTCAACCAAGAGCTGCAAAGGGCATCCTGTGATGCCCGGGCTTGAATTCATGACATGGTGGATGTGTGCTTGATCCTGACAGTGCTGCCCTGATGCTGTCTACACCACCTGTCTCCTGGGCCTTCCACCCCGCACTCTGAGGGTAGAGCAATGTTTGCTCCTGAGCACTCTGCCATGGATGGCATATACTGAGACACAAAGAAAAGAAATCTGTGACAGTGAACACGCTGACTCGATTCAAAGTGAAACAGAAAAGAGTGGTTATGACTAGGGCTCTGAAGTTAAAAGGGAGATTTGAATCCTGGCTCGAATCCAATTATTAACAGCATGACATTGGGCGAGTCACTTACTCTCTTTTCATACTAAGTGTCAGTTATCTTATTAAAAGAAACAAAGAAAAAGAAGAAGAGTATTTATCTTACTATGCCAGTCAGGGTACCAGCAGGAGATGGGAATAATACCAATTATTTCAATAAAAAGAATTAAATATAAAGAATTATTGGGATGGCCCATAGCCTAGTGGTTAAGGGAGCCAGATCTCACATGGCTGACCACTGTTCAAGTCTCAGCAACATGAGAACAAAAAAAAAACGCACTTGGCACTTGTGTGGTGTGTGCATGCGTGTGTGCGTGTGTGTGCATGTGTGTGTGCCTATGTGCTTAAATTCCCAACAGGATGGAAAGATGGAGGTGTGGAGATTATGGCATGAGCATATCCCATTGAGAGGTGCTCTCTCCCTCTGTCTGTCTCTGGTGAATATACACACCCTCTGGCAATTACAGCAGTACAGAATTGTTGACTGGGCACAAAGTTGTTAACTAGGCAACTGTAGGAGTAAAAAGATAAGTCCGAGGCATCATTGAGGTGGTAGTGGCAGCAAGTAGTGGGAGGACAAAGGAAAGGAGCTGAAATGAGCAAAGATTAGCTATCTAAAGAAGGGTTGCATGGAACTGAGACTCTGACCTCTGAGGAGAAACATGACTGGCCTGTGAAGAGGCTGGTTCTATTATTGTAGAGTGCCACCGAATGAACGACCACCAAAGCCAGATTAAGGTTAAAGGGAGTCTTTAGAAACTGGCCGGTGACTACAGCCTGAGGCTCGGGGACCGAAAGTCAGAACTGCAGCCCCAACTGACGTTTGAGTAATCTTTTTTATAGGGGTTCAGTTACCAGGGGTTTCTATGCAAGCAGTTACAGAAGCTGAATCAAGCAGGTTAATTATTTCTGAGGGGAGTGGGGTTTCCATACAAGCAGTTACATTGCTAAACAGAAGGGTTTCGGGCTAGTTAGCAAAGACAGTAGCAGGTATAGGATGTCACCCTGGGAGGCTGTGTGGCTAACACAAGCTATTTTCTCATGGGAAGAGCAAGCAGGTTTACAGAAGCAGACAGCCATGTTAGGGTAAGGGAACAAAATTAACAAACAGCTGTTCACGTGCAAGATCTAATATGTGGCCTTCCGCATTGTGAGTATGGGAAAACCAGTCAGCTGGATTCAGCTGGATTTGATACTTGCTGCTAGAATGAGCCCAATACCAGGGCAAGGAGGCATGGATAGGAGATATTCCTGAGACAGAAAGCCAATAGGAAGCAGACAAGATGGGGTAGGTCCTCCTCCTGCCTCCAGACCTGTGGCCTCCGTCTACTGCCCTGTGGGTAGAGCCTCACATGAGATGGCCAGCAAGGCAGAAATGTGATTTGCAGAGTCCCAGCTTTAGCATTGCAAAGTGGGGTCGAGAGGAGTCTGGAGCTCAGAAACATTAATGTAACAAATGGTCCACACATGTTAGCATTAAATGTATAAGGGGCCAGCAGATGGTACAGAGGTTATTTCACTAGACTATCACATGGCCAACTGTGGTTGGAGTCTCAGACCAGGTGACTTGAAACTCATGTCAGGCACGTGTGCATGCATGCGCAAGATCCTGGGAGGAGAATGGAGAAGGGATTACAGTGAAGCCATCCGCCTGGGGTGTGATTTCTCACTTTCCCTCTCACTACCTCTGTCTCATCTCTCTCTCTCTCTCTCTTTGTCTCTCTCTCTCTGGCAAGTCCAGGTGTCTCTCTCTCTTTGTCTCTCTCTCTGGCAAGTCCAGGTGCCCTAAGGCAAAAACCTCTAAATAAATAAATAAAGGTATACGAATGCTTAGCACAGTGCCAGCTGCCTAGTACCTCAGCAGATGCTAACTAGTATTATTACCTTCATCACCATCATTATTGTAATCAATAAGTGGGCTTGGCAATTAGATGCAAGCTCTATGATGAGTTGATGGAAAGTGGAGATTAATTTCTGGGTTCCTTTTTGTAAGTGTCATTGAGATTTTAGGTATACTACAAAGAACAAGCATGACATCAGATAGTAATGAGTCTATAAATTAGTCGCATGAATTTGATCTCTAAGATGCCACCCCTCTCCATTTCCATGCCGTGGACTAAGGCAGACTCCCTTCATCCCTTCCTAGATTCACTAATATTGTCCTCTAGTTTCCAGTCCATCCAATCCCATACTCATCCTACTCCACAGCTCCCATTTTATTAGACTTTCACCACCTACACAGATTAAAACCCAAATTCCTAGAACTAACCTTTTATACACTTAGCAATCTGATTGGGAGCCCTGCAGCTGCTACTTTTCATTGGATCTACCACTTTCCTCTTTATTCCAGGGTCAAAATGGAGAAGTGAAGAGTAGAAAGAAGTCAAGTTAGGCCTGACACCCAAGGAATCTCTCTTTGGATGTCCTAATGTCATTCTAGCTCAGAATGTCAAGAACGGGGCTAAGGATCCGTTTGCCGCTTACATCCCTCTAAGCCTCGAATGTGTTCCTTGTCACTGCTGGAGTAATGTTCTAATGCCCTGATCTCAGGAGGAGCTGCTCTTCTCTTCATTAAAGCAGCAACTCTTCTCTCTCTCTCTTTTTTTCCTCTTTAATGGATTCTTCTTTTACCGTTGTCATCTGTATCTGTCAGCTAAGGCTACAATAAATGGCAGTAACAACTCACAAACCTCAGAGAGTAATGATGCCAATGTTCACTTCTTTTGCGTGTTGGCTGTGGGTCAACGCAGCTCTACTCCACATCTTTCATTCCAGTTTCTAGGCTGAAGAAGTGGCTCCCATTGGGAGCATTACCAGTTTCATGACAAGGGAAGAGAACACAGTAGGACTTCAGGATGACTCTTAAAGCTTCTGCTTGAAAGCAATATGTATTACATCCACCCTTATTTTATTGACTAAAGAAAGACACATGGCTTCTTCTCCAAGAGGAAGAGTGTATATACTCTTTAAATTAGGAGACTGTAAGTCACATGGCCAAACTTCACATTAGTGAGCACATGAATAAATAGTCCCCTAGAGAGATTAACTGACTATCGTGACCAATAAACCAACTACCACACCATCCTAGTCAAGGATCCCATCACCTCACACCTGGATTATTAAATCCCAGAGTGCTGAATCTAATCTAATCTGGCTCCAAGTGAACTGTCCCCACAGGTCGTTTTGGGTGTCTCTGCCTGTAGTGTTGCCACACTATGCTGATAGCAGAATAGCTGTCACAATATGTCTTTAAAAAAAAAAGAATGCTGTTGCCAACCTGACATTCTCTTGTTCAGAACCTTCAGTAGCTCTCTATTGCCAATCAGCTAAATTCTGCAGCCCCTAGCCCAGTGATCAAGGGCTCAGACAACAGGTCTGACTTCCATGTCCAACTTCATCTCAGTCATCCCAGCTCATAGGCTCCAATCAGTGTCTGATAGTTTTCCTCACAGCTACTCTTAAGATTTTGATTACAATGTTAATCTTTCTTGTGTGTGTGTGTATATGTGTATGTGTGTATGTGTGTGTGTGTGTGTGTTTGCCCCTTCCCATTCTATATTTTTCCAACCACTTTATGTTCTTCAATTTCTTCAAGAGTTGTCTCAAATCTCACCTTTAAAAAAGTGTCCTTGGATAAACTATTCTTCCATCTTTATAGTCCTCAACATTCAGAATCACATCTCTCTGCTCTTTTTTTATTTCTGCTTCTAGAATCTTTGTGTATTACTCTGGGAAAAGACCTTGGGGGTTTCCTATTCCACATACATCACCTCCCTCCAATTTAGATTTGACAAAATTTAGACTTAAGGACAGAATGAGCAGAAAAGCTACTAATTTATTGACAGCCTAAGTTGGAATGAGAATTAAGTCTTCTAGTTTATTGTTATTATTTTTCCCCTATTCCAACTTGCTACTTTTAATTCATATCTATTTCTCCAATTAGATGATAAGTTACTTTAGGATAGGGATGCCTAAGTGTAATATATTATATAGATCCTTATTATATATTACTTCTAATTCTACAGCAATCTTGAAAGGTAGCAGTTATTCTCATTTTACCAAGAAGACTACTGAGGGTCAGGTAAATCAAATAACAAGCCCAAGATTAAATAATCAGTGACAAAGCCAGGGTTTATTAAATGCATACTGTGTGCTTGGAATTGTGCTAGCTCTCAATTTAAAGAAATTCGAATATGATTTACTTAAGAATAAATGCCACAACTTCAGCATAGTTCAAAAGTCCCAAGTGGTTAGCATAGACAACACTATGGACATTCATATAAGACAGGCAGGGTGGTCAAAGGTATTAGGAAAGAGATTAGACCTCAACTTGGCAGTTAAGGATGCACAGGATATGCATAATCTAAGCAGGATGTGTGTAACCTAATCTGTAGTGGGCGGGTGCAGACATTTCTAAAAGGAAAAGGGTGTGAGCAGGGGCTGATAAAAGAGGGTTGCTGTAAAACAAGTGGAAAGTGTGTTTGGCAGGAGCCATAGTTTTCATAGGAGAGTCATGCACAATAAGTCCCAATAATAGATTGGGGCCAAACTATGGAAGACTTTGAGTGCTGAGTCAAGGTTTTTGAATTTTGTTCTGTAGGTTATGGGAAATTCACCAAAGATGGTTGATTTCTGAAAGTAGTGCTTTAGCCAGTTGTATAGTATTTGAATGGAAGAAAAAGGACTAGGAGGTGAGCCATTGCTTTAAAGGCTAGTTAAAGTGAATTTAAGACTTAACTCTGTCCTAAGAAGACAGGCATGGGGATGGGCAGATTTTAGGGGTGATGGAAATCATATTATTGGAACAAGAATTTTTTTAAAAAAAATTTATTTAGCTTTATTTATCTATTTGTTTATTTATTATTATTTTTTCAATTTGACCAGAGACCAACAGAGCTAGAGAGAGAGAGAGAGAGGGAAAGTGAGAAAGCCAGGTCTGGGATTCAAACTGTGGTTGGCCATATGGGAGTCCAGCACACTTAAGCACCACACCACCTACTGGCCCTCTGGAACAAGAATTATTACTGTCATTTGTGGTGATGGGATTGGAGAAATAAAATGTAAAAATTTTAACTTGCTTATCCAAAAGCAGACAGTCATGTTTTCCTGAAACATGCATGAGAGGTAAAGATACGACAGGTCTGTTCTAAGGGAACACGAGATGAAGAGAGAATCTGTTCCCAGAGCGTTAAAATGCTGCATGTCCTCAACCCCAGCCCACCCTTTATAAGATCTTCAGTTGCATGTTTCTAATGTATACTTTAAGATTTTTCCCTTTTATTTCATAAGGTGAATCTACAGTTCAGTGAACATCTATATAAGGCTGAAGTTGTGTTGCTTTCAATCCAATGACTTCTAAGTTTATGACTTCTAAGTATATGTCATAGATTTATTTTTTGTTTGTTTTCCTCATCCAATGATTTGGACAAATAAAATGAGCCAAATTTATTTAATTCAGCAAAATATTTAAATTATTGTTTGAATTTCATTAAACAAAGATGGCACTACTTCTCAGATGGAAATGTGGGCCACTCAGAGAGAGCCATATACAGTGGTTTAAATTTAAGATGTTAATTCATCAACTGCTATATGGAAATTCAAATGTGAATCATTACAGGTAATTTAATGGTGTTATACCTATAGCAGTGATTGATTAAAATGTGCAAAAGGTGATTCTATGACATACATAAATCAATGCATATGTACCTTATTTTAGGAATTTGAAAACATTTTTTTTCTGAGAAAGAAAATAAGATACACATGATGAGAAATCAGATTTGATTCAATTAGATTGAAACATTGTTATCAAAATAATCAAAATCTCATATATGTTATAACAGCCCATGCGGCTCTTCATTAACACTTGAAATAATAAGGCCACTAGCAGACATAATGACTACTGTGATTTTGACACGGTGCTAAGTGTTGACAACATTCTGAGATATCTGGTATAACCGTAAAGTGATATGAAAAATATGTGTGATTTCTCTTGGTGAGAGTTCCAGATACTGCTAATATTCAGTGGTTTGCGGTCTACATTTGTAATAAAAGGAAATGTTTAATTTCAGTCTAAAGTTAATAGAGATGCCATTTTTCTCCTTTCCAATGTAATAGATCCCCCAACTTCTGCCAGTAGCTAGACCTCGGGTTAAGAACAGGTATAATCTTTTCTATCAGATGTCCTTAGTATTGAAGGTAGTTTTATACTGCATTTTCATGTTAACTCAAAACCCTGCCCCTTTAAAATACATTTAGGGATGTCTGCAAGGTCGTTCAATCTCTAATAGCAATACTGATATCCCTTTACCCAAATAATGTATGTCAGTGACTTGAAAGTAGTAAAATAATTAGGGGTTTAAAAAAAAATAAAAAAGAACAGGCATGTTGGAAGAACTGTTTCTAGGTGACACATAAGCTATCAGTGCTCATTGGAGACCCTACAGATGTCTACGCAGGCAGTGCAGAGGTGACCTGCTGCCACCTCTGGGAAACGGGCCCTTTGAGGCTGCTTGCCACCACAACTGACATCTAGCGTTGCACCTTGCCACAGCTGATGGCTCACTGAATGTTCACTCCCCAAATGTCTGAAGAAAGGAAGGGAGAGACAATGGAGTGGGGCTGGACTTTGCTCTCTCAGTGCTCTTCCTGCCCTAACTTTCATCCACTGTGTGACAAAGGCAGAAGGAATTCACTGAAGCCAGTTCAGAGTCCCTTAGCAGCAGGGAGTGACCACAGGAAACAGCACAGGCAGGGGTGGAGCAGCAAAGCAATTTGGTGGGGTAGGGTGGAGTGGAGACTGATGCTCAGCACAAGCTGGAATTCTGTCACTGAGATAAAGATACTGAGCAGAAAAGGGGTGTGCCACCTCCAGTGACCACAGAGGGTAACCACAGGGCAGAGAACAGCTGAGGCTGCCCAGCTGTTTCTTCTGTTGTGTGTCCATCAGTATGGGGGTGGGACAGGAAATTCATTCATCAGGACTCTGGCTTGATGAGGCAGTCATCTGTTTCTGACAAGTGTCATTGCTCAAAGCGTTAACAGAGGGTACCCCTATCCTCACCCCACCCACAGTCACCAAGGCAAGGAAGAAGAAAGGCGAGATATGCTGTCTTAGGAAGTTTTTGGCAGAATTTAGTGTTAGAAACTTAGAAACTACAAAGGCTGCAATGTAAAACAATTACAAAGGCTAATGATAGTCATATGAACTGTACCGGATAAATAAATCTATTTCATTTAGAATACTTACCCAAGTTAACACCTTTGCAGCAGGAACGCTCATAATGTATAAAAATAATCATCAAAACGACTGTTATTTTGAAAACATGCCTACTAGACCAGCAAGTGGTATATGGTTAAGGCTGCTGGATCCCACATGGCCAACTGTGCGGTTTGAGTCCTGGACCAAGTGGCTTGAAAAACATACCAGGTGTGTGTGTGAGTGCCCAAAATCCCAAGAGGAGAATGGAAGTGAGGGAATATAGTGTGGCCATCCTCTGTGGGGAACAATTTCTCATTTTCGCTCTCTCTGTCTCACATCCACCACCTCCCCACCCCCCAAAAAAAGAAAGAAAAGAAAAAGAAAGCAAAGAAAAAAAAGAAAAAGAGCCTACCATGCAGGTGCCTTACCTAATTTATCTCATTTCACCCTCGCCACCGCCTGTGTGCATTTCTAGCTGCAGTGGTTGAACAGTGGCCACATCCAGAAGGCACGTCCACCTTTCAGAGCCTGTGAGTGGGATATTTCTTGGAAAAGAGTCTTTGTAAATGTAATTCAGGACTTTGAGATGACATCATCCTGGATTTTGAGGGGTGGGTCCTAAATCCAACGGCAAGTAGCCTTAGAAGAAGAGAAGACACAGGTAGAGAAGGAAAACACTGGAGGGAAAGGCCAAGTGAAGACCAGACATCAGAGTAATGTGCCTACAAGTCAAGGAACACCGGGGCTTGCCCACAGCCACCCTGAGCTAGGAGAGAGGCATGGAACTGCTTCTTCCTCAGAGTCTCCAGCAGGGACCAACCCTGACAACCGTTTGTTTTGGGATTGCTGGCCTCCCAGCCTGTGTGTAAAAATCAGTTGCTGCTGTTTCAAGCCACCCAGTGCCCTCCCAGATCTTCTCAAGGCTCTGAGAGTCAGCAGGCAGTTGCTCCAGTGTCAGAAACTGCCTGTGTAGGGACCAGCAGGTGGCATGGTGATTAAGGCACTGGACACTCCCACATGGCCAACCACGGTTCAAGTCCTGGACCTAGTGGCTTGCTTTCTCACTTTCCCTCTCTTTCTCTTTCTTTTTGCCTCTCTCTGGTCAAATTAAAAAAAAAAAAAAGAATAAATAAAAATTAAATAACTTTTAAAAAGAATACATAAAAATTAAATAATTTTTTTAAAAAAAGAAAGAAACTGCCTTTGTGTCGATCAGTTGCCGACCAACTGCAGAAACACCAGAGTCAGGCAGGCCTGCCACTCTGCTATCGAGCAGACAAACAACTTAAGTAATTCAGGCTAAAACAGCTTTATTAGGGTAGCAATAATTTAGCACAAAGGTTCACCATATGCTTACAATCAGAATGCCTGGATTTGAGGACCATTTCTCTACTTATTTAACTTCAATCTGTTTTACAATTTTTTTCCCTCTGTAAAATGAGAAAAATTCAAGAGGATTCTAAGGAGACATAACAACAAAAATAATGTGATACGATGTGCTCCTTAAACAGAAAAAGGACATTAGGTAAAAACTAAGAAAACCTGAATAAATTATGGACTTTAGATAATAATAAAATGTCCATACTGGTTAATTAATTGTAACAAATATCCTGTACTAGTTCAAGATGTTAATAATAGGGAATAATAAAGAAGAATAGGTATGGCGTATAAGGGAACTCTGTACTAATATAAAACTGGTCTAAAATATTAAATTGTTATTTTTAGATTTTACTAATTTTTTTAAAGAATTATTTATTTCCATTTGTTATTGTTATATATTTTTTTTATTTGACGAGAGAGAGAGAGAGAGAGAAAGGGAAAGTGAGAAAGCAAGCCACCAGGTCTGGGACTTGAACCATGGTTGGCCATGTGGGAATTCAGCGCCCTTATCCACCACACCACCTGCTGGCCCCAAGATTTTACTCATTTTTTTGATGCATCCATGTGAGTGTTTGTGTGCGTGTGTATGTGGTGTTTCAGGCAAGGTCTCACTGTGTCACACTCCTGCTTCAGCCTCCTTAGTTAGGTGCCTGGTTTCTTAAGGGCAAGCCCGGAATTGAACCTGGGGTTCCCATGTGACTACACTAACCAGGAAGTAGCATTCAGTATGTGCTACCACAACTAGGACTAAATATTATTTTTTTAAATGGAGAAAGTATCAGTACCTGACCTCACAATGTGATCAAGTTTTAGAACAGAGCCTGTTAAAATTGTAAGAGTCATAGCTAGCTATTATCGTTGTAGGGCTATTAACTAGGACCAAACACTAACATTTGCAATATTCCATGAAACAGTCTAAGCTAATTTTTAAAAGTGAGATGATGTAATATCTTTAGAATAAGGCTGTTCAAAAATATTATTATAACTGAATATTCTCTCATTTCAAATCTAAGTAAAATCCAAGTCATTAAAATTCTTTCATTCCTCAGTATTTCTTGGTTTTTGGGGTTTTGTCTTTTTACTGGAACTCTGTACTAATATAAAACTTGTCTAAAATATTAAATTGTTATTTTTAGATTTTACTAATTTTTTTAAAGAATTATTTATTTCCATTTGTTATTGTTATATATTTTTTTTATTTGACGAGAGAGAGAGAGAGAGAGAAAGGGAAAGTGAGAAAGCAAGCCACCAGGTCTGGGACTTGAACCATGGTTGGCCATGTGGGAATTCAGCGCCCTTATCCACCACACCACCTGCTGGCCCCAAGATTTTACTCATTTTTTTGATGCATCCATGTGAGTGTTTGTGTGCGTGTGTATGTGGTGTTTCAGGCAAGGTCTCACTGTGTCACACTCCTGCTTCAGCCTCCTTAGTTAGGTGCCTGGTTTCTTAAGGGCAAGCCCGGAATTGAACCTGGGGTTCCCATGTGACTACACTAACCAGGAAGTAGCATTCAGTATGTGCTACCACAACTAGGACTAAATATTATTTTTTTAAATGGAGAAAGTATCAGTACCTGACCTCACAATGTGATCAAGTTTTAGAACAGAGCCTGTTAAAATTGTAAGAGTCATAGCTAGCTATTATCGTTGTAGGGCTATTAACTAGGACCAAACACTAACATTTGCAATATTCCATGAAACAGTCTAAGCTAATTTTTAAAAGTGAGATGATGTAATATCTTTAGAATAAGGCTGTTCAAAAATATTATTATAACTGAATATTCTCTCATTTCAAATCTAAGTAAAATCCAAGTCATTAAAATTCTTTCATTCCTCAGTATTTCTTGGTTTTTGGGGTTTTGTCTTTTTACTGGAATACAGTTTAAATGAACAAGATCTAACTTATTTTTTTTCTGGGAAATATGAGGAAAAGAAAGACTTAACAAATGGCAGCTATAACTTTGAAACGTGACTTTATGCTTTCTTTCACTATCTGCTACTTTATTCAATCTCTAAAAACTCTTACATAGTATTTTACTTTTTTCTTGGAAAACCAAACAAAATGAGTTTCAGCAACTCTTTTTTTTTTTTTTCTCCTATTCTGATATCTGGCAGGTGGACAAATGACCTATTTCCTATAGTCGCTTAGGTTCCCATGACGTTTGATAAGATCAGTCATGGTAAGAAGTGAAGGTTTTTTCATGAGATGTTGGTATCAGAGAGGTGATCTAGGCTCAAGCATTTGTCCCCACCTTGCCTGATGCCAGGGCATGGGATACTGAGAAAGTCATAAAGAGAATAAAAGCAAACTGCTGAACACTTCCTCATCCAGAGGGATGCTTCCTACCTGCGAAGAGACTGCTGCTATCTTAAGGAAACAAATCTTCTGGACCTCAGCAAGCGTGCTGGGTCAACAGACAGGGGACAAACGAGAACTTGAGAATGGATTGCTGTGCCAAAAAGAATAAGCCAGAGCAGAGGTGAGCTGCAGCGAGGCTGCTCCGCCCAGGGGAGGTACACCCTAGGAAAGCCACCAGCACCCAGCAGTCCCGAGTAGCAGTACTCAGAGCCTCTTTTACAAGGAAGCCAGGCTAGCTCATCAATACCAGACTCTACTGTTGGGCCTTTTAAAGTAGCCAAGGGGAAGGCCTGGGTCTTATTTTAATTTTAATGAGTCATCCCTACTTGAACCGTTTTTATTGGCACTATCATCAAAATGGACCTGTCCTCCCCACTCCCTTTAGGAAGAGAATTTTCTCCCTTAAAGCCCATCTTGAAAAACCTTTGAATCAGAGAACGCCTTCAAAAGGGAGCAGCAAACTGGGCTTTCTTAAGAACTCTGACTACAGTATTATCCTGAGGCAGCTTTTAAATTTGCTTCTGGGTCTTCTTGGTAGTAGTAGTTACTTACAAAACTTTCAGCATATCTATTCTCTCTTCTAGAACATCTGAAACTATCAATACATTAGATTAAAATGGATACAGGGATGCCAATAAGTAGATAGAGGAAAAAGACTTTTTTTTTTTTTACAAAAATAGTTTTTTGATTAATTGTTAAACAAAAATAAGTAATTTCCTTCCCTTGAGGGCCTCTCGAAGTGTTTAATAGGTTAATGCACATTGTGAGTTTCCCTTTTAATAGTTACAATAAGTAACTACAGGAATGTTTCATTATCGAGGAAATAATTTTTTAAAGAACTATTTATTTAATTTTATTTATCATTATTATCATTTTAATTAGGCACAGGTCATGTGCACTCAGGGGGTGGGGTATTGAGAAAACAAGCCATCAGATCTGAGACTCGAATGAATTGCAGTCAGCCATGTGGGAGTCCAAGGCCTTAACCACCACAGCACTTACGGGCCCCATCGGGGAAAGAATTAATAGTTCTTTTTAGAACAGAGTTTGGAAAACCAGGCTCTTCATCCAAACATACATAAAAGTAAATCATTCTTTCAACTGAGTTAACATTTAAATCCTGCCCTCTGAGTCCTCAATGGACTGAAGTGCAGGCCCTACACCAGTTCAAGGCCAATATATGCCCCTCAGCAAGTGCCCAACAATTTACCAAGATCTGGCGTGAGACCAGGACTAACAACTACATCTGCCATGTTATCGGACATTATTCTACTTCTGTCCAAGGTAACTTAGTTTTATACACATATAAGGAACGTTTGCCTACCTGCCCCAAACAAAACAAAACAAACAAAAAGAAAACCAAAAACTCTCCTCAAAATATTTACAACAGTAATTTTATCTTATCAAAAAGCTTTTATTTCATGTGTTTTGATGGGAACTTTAAAACTTTGATCTCCTTTTTATAAAGAAAATCATTCACTAATTTTAATAAATATCAAAACTGCCGTTACATCTTTAGTGGCGTTATGCCTCAGTTAAACGCCCAGTGTTGGGGGTGCTGTGAAGGGGCACTAAGATTATCTGCAAGCCTCATCAATGTTTATTGCAGCATTATTCACGATCGCTAAGATGTGGAACCAACCCAAATGTCCACAGACAGATGACTGGATTGAACAGTGTGGCACATATACTCTCTGGAATACCACTCAGTCATAAAAAACAACAAGATCCTGGCATTTGATAGAAAGTGGTCAAATATGGAATAGTTATTGCTGAGTGAAGCAAGCCAGGCTATGAAAGAAAGATACTGTGTGTATCCACTTAATATATACTGATGGACTCCATGGAAGAGATTGAAATATTGGAGGACATAAAAGCAGTGAAAATAGTTATGGATGTTGAAGATCATGTGGAACAGGGAGGAGGGTGGTAAAAGGAAGAGTATAGGGAAGGAAATCAGGGAGAAAAAATAGAAAGGCATGGCATTTGCAGGAACAGAAATGGTCTAATACCTGTTAATGATAATGAGTGTAGCATTATCACCTGGGCTGGTCTGAGAAGTATTTCATGTTGGGGGAATTCTCTTTACAAGCCAAATGATGTGTAGTGATCAAATGTTTTTTAAAAAAATAAGAATAATAAAATAAAATAAAGTAAAAATAAAGAATCTAGAAAAAATTTCCAGTTGCTAAACAACATGTATTAGATTACTTTCTGCGTGTGCAGGAAACATATTTATAGGAGTGCAAAATTTGTAGGACTGAGTTACTGGATCAGAATTTTGGGGTGAAGCCTCTGAGGTCAGAATTTTTGTTAAGCATTCAAGATGAATATTAATACCAAATGTGTTGGAAAACATTGAATTGTAGATGGTCTACCCCCTTTCCTGTGGATGAAATAACTAAAATCTCAAAATAGCTAATTGCTGTGTCCTACCGTCATATGACTTATAAGAAATAAAGTGAGATTTATGTTTTTTGAAAAAAAAATAAACAAAGAAAGGTCATGTTATGTAAAAACTATACATGGATTTTAATTTTTTTTTGAACCGAACTTTTAGGTAAAAAAAAAAAAAAAAAAGATTATCTGTAAACCTGACCACTCAGAGTAGCCGCAAGGCAAACAGATTTTAGGACAGGCAGGTCATCTCTTTCTCCCTCAAATGAGTCTCACATCTGACAGCTCACCGGAGCCATTTTCTGCCTGAAAATCATTTTGTCCAACAATATACAGATTCATTACTTCTATTGTGGTGTAAAAATTTCAACATACTATCTTAATTAGATGTCAGCTGAATTTGCTTTTAAATGCTTTTCTTCTTTCTTCTCTTCCAGTTCTTAAGACATCACCAGATTAATGACATTTTGATTGGCTTGTTAGAATAATTTATTGTTTAGCCTTTTTAATGATTAGGGTGTTTGCATCATGCTCAGTCCATTCTGTTTGATTTTGTGTAAACTTACTGACAGGATTCAGTGAGTAGGAGTCAGAAACAATCAGAAGAGTCTTTATGGCAGTTGGAAGTAATAAATCCTCACAGATTTCCTCAAGGGTACTCCTTGAACATCGTCACTGGCCACCATTTCTCCCTGCCGTTTAAAGGATAATAGCCTTTTCTACCATGGTTGCACAAATTATATCTTTAGAGTCAAAAGAAATCTGAAGATATTCCATTTTGGAAGAATTTTAATTTTTTTTAATGTAAAATCTGCTCATCTCATACCAGCAGGTGGCCTGGAGGTTAAAGTGGCTAGGTCCCTCATGGCTGAATGCGTGGTTAGAATCTCAGACTCTGCAGCTTGAAAAACATGCAGTGTGTGTGTGTGTGTGTGTGTGTGTGTATGTGTGTGCGCCCAAGAACCCAAGAGGAGAAATGGAGGAGAGTGGATTGCGTGGTGGGTGATTTCTCACTTTTTCTCTCCCTCTGTCTCTGACCCAGCAAATGCACACACCTTATACCAAAATTAAAAATTAAAAAGCTGCCCATCTTGCCTGCTAGGAAAAAGTCTTTTGCCACTGAAACTACCTAAATTTGTCTACCTATGCAGCTACACAGGACTGTGGGACCAAGGGGATTTTCCAGATGTTCTTTTGCTCCCCAAATGCAAAGTCTAGGGGAATTCCAGAACAGAAGGTGCCGGCTAGTCGGGCTTTCGTTGAACTGAAGGAATGTTAGCCACGAGACAGAGATGTAAACAACATCACCTTAGGGAGAGCACTTTCTTGCATATTTCAGACCTTTTTGAGTTCTGCTGGTGAGTGCCTTTTCCAGTTAGGGCTCCTGACCCCACAGGTTGTTAGGGCTCACTGTGACTCTGATGATGGGCAGACACTATACAATTTGTCTTGGATATAGCTGGAGAACCTGTTGATACCGGTGGGGTTGTCAGGTAGGGGCTTCTATGCCACTTAGAGTCATCCTTAATCTTTAATTCTCTTTCTGCCTATGAGCAATCCATCGATAAATTCTAGTCCTAGACCTGACGGCTTTCTCTTTCTCTCTCTCTCTCTCTCTCTTGTCCCTCTCTGGTCAAATTAAAAATAAATAAATAACTAAAGTTAAATAAAATAATTCTAAAAAAATAATCCTGAGAATGGAGGAGAAGGCATTGTGACCTGGCTATCTCCCTTGGGGAGTGGTTTTTCACTTTCTGTTTATCTCTCTCTCTGTCTCTTTGGTAAGTGCACATTCACTCTAGCAAAAATCTCTCTCTCAAGAAAAAAAGGTGAAACATGCTGGGAGCATGTGTATGTGAGCTGCAAATCCTGACAAGATGGAGAAATGGAGAAGGGACTGTAGCATGACCATGCCCCATTGGGGGAGTTGTTTCTCCCTCTCATTTTCTGGCAAGTGCATATACCACATGGCAACTAGAAAAATATATACCGGAAGCTACATCATGTTCAACCAAATCTCTTTTCACTCAGAATACAAACCCAGAGTTTTGCCCACTGCCCACCAAAGCCCTCCCTCATGACTGTGCCTCTGCCCCTTGCTTTTCAGCCTATGTCCTCCTCCTCACTCAGCTTACCCACGCTCTCAACTCCAGCCTCACTAGGCACTTTGTTCCCAGACATTGCTGTCCCCAGGTCTCGTACTTGCCCTTCAATGGACTGGACTGCTCTCCCTTCAGAGAGCCATGTGATTCCCTCTTTCATTCCCGGGCTCTGTCAAATACTCCCTGAGCAGAGAGACCCCCTGGACACCCTACATGGGCCATGCTCTGATCTCTTCCCTCTCTTATTTTTCTTGCTGTTGGTGCCTCCTGACATCTTCATTCGTTTGTGTGTTGATTATCCATCTCCCTCTAGAATATATACTACACGAGGAAAGACATGTCAGTTTTAACCAACATGGTGTTCCCAGAACAGTGTCTGGCACACAGTAGGATCTCAATAGACAGTTGCTGAATGAATGAATGATTAAATCATAATCCATTTTTACCACTGCCCATTGAAGTCCTAGAAGAGATGATACTCATGAGAAAAAAACAAACATTTGCTCCAAACCAAGCAATCTTAACTCTTGGTCAGAGTGCTTGAATTATCTTTTAAAATAAAACGAGAAGAGAGTGCTCAACAGTTGTATAAGCTGTGACTACGTGAGTCACTTGGCAATCAGTGTTCACTTGTTCACATGGACTTTTTGCTGTGACGTATCATTAGCTTTACAGATAGGAAAATAATGGGCATACAAAGAGTCTAGTTCTCAGAGTCAAGTCAGAACAAACTCATACTTGCTGGTGTTTTCTGGAAAAATCTCTTTGGATTTTGCCTGCCTCATGCATAAGGACCGCCTTCCTTTAACAAGTAGTGTAACTGCGGAGCTCCAATGTGGGGCGGGGGCTGGTGGGGATGATGAGGTGACTGTAACCCACAGACCAGAAGTTAATCCTGAGTCACCTGCTCGGCTGCAGGAAATGCCCACGACCACCCTCTCCTGGACTCTGTGCCAGGCTGGCTTCTGACCAATGGTTTCAGCTTTCCCTGCAAGGCCAGGCAATGTGTTTTGCTTAGTTTTGTTAGTGATTTGTGCTGGACTTAAGTCAGGGAATGAATAAAACAAGTATTGTGCGATTCAGGATCACATCTTCGTCTCATTTTTGGTGGTGAGCGACTCACAGGATCAAGAACAAACACACCAAAACGGAGGTGGCTGGATACAGAGCGAAGAGGCCTGGAACGAGAAGCCTAGAAACAGAGTGAGAACTTGAATCGTCAACGTCAGTCTGTGATCCTGGAACAGCTCTTACCTAGCAGGAGGCAGTTTGCGTGGTGATGCTGAACGTGGGTGGGAGGCCTGCGGCCTGTCTGCACCGCTTACCTAGCAGGAGGCAGTTTGCGTGGTGATGCTCAACGTGGGTGGGAGGGCTGCGGCCTGTCTGCACAGCTGTGCTTCCTGAGCAGCATGGGGCCTCCCACACGTTGTTTCACGTCTCCTGCCTCAATTTCTTTACCTGATAAACGAAAGTACAATATGAAGTCCCTATTTTATAGTGATTTTGTGAGAACAGGATAGGGTAGTACTGGTAAAATCCTTAACAGTGCCTGCCTACACAAGGTATCAGTAAAGCCAGCTATTTTTAAAATCTTTTTTGAGAGGGTTTTGCTATAGGGCGCATGGGCTTGCCAGAAAGACAGAGAGAGATAGAGAGATAGAAAGCAAGAAATCCCCCCCCCCCCCGGGGTGGGGGGATGGCCACACCACAATCCCTTCTCCTCCATTCTCCTCTCTGGATCTTGGGCACACACGCACACACGCTTGGTGTGAGGTTAAGCCACTGGGTCTGAGACTCGAAATGCTGTTGACTACATGGGAGTCCAGCAACATAGCCATTACACCAACTGCTTGCTGGTCCCTAAAGCCAGCTATTATTATTATTAATATAATGAACACAAATCCTAAGGGAAATCTGAGGGGGTTTGCCTTAGACCCGCAGCAACTCGCATATTGCCTGGGAGAGGCTAGGAGCTGCAAGTGGCCCCAGGTGGGGATAGAAAGTCAGATAACCATCAGGAAGCATCTCAAGGTAAGCATTGCTGGTGATTGCCTAAGGGAAGGTCAAAAACTAAGGGAGTGAAATCTTCAAGGTTTCAGTAATTTGTTGACATAGAACTTTTTTTCACTTCCTTTGAAATAAATACAAGCATTCCTCACCTAATGACAGAGGTTTGCTTCTACAGCTAGGTTGTTAAGCCAATTGGTCAATAAGCATGGAACTTAAAGGTGTGTCGTAATACCACAGATTTATTTTTTCAATAGACATGACACAACAGGACATTAGAATAACGTAATTCTGTCCATTCAGAAGTCATACATTAGATAAGTGCCAGAAAGCAACTTAGACACACCACAACATGATAATGTAAATCTTTTTATTTTTTATTTTTTGGAGAGGTTTTCACTATAGGGCATGGGCGCTCGCCAGACAGACAGGGACAGACAGAGAGACAGAAAGGGAGAAATCACCCCCCCAACGGGGATGGCCATGCCACAATCCCTTCTCTTCCATTCTCTTCTCAGGATCTTGGGTATGCAGGCACACATGCCCCGAGTGAGTTTCAAGCCACCAGGTCTGGGACTCGAACAGCTGTTGACTACATGGGAGTCCAGCGACATAGCCATTACACTAACTGCTGGTCTCAATCTTTTTATTCTTGAAGAGGTTTTTGCTATAGGGCACATGTGTTCACCAGAAAGTCAGAAAGAGACAGAGACATAGAAAGTGAGAAATCAACCCCCAGGGGGAATGACCATGCCACAATCCCTTCTCCATTCTCCTCTCGGGATTTTGGACACGCACAGACACGCGCCCGGCATGAGTTTTAAGCCACCAGGTCCAGGACTTGAATTGCGGTTGACTACATGGGAGTCCAGCGACATAGCCATTAGGCCAACTGCTGGTCCCCATAAAAATGTAAATCTAGTGTCATCATTTTTATTTATTGTGAGTACTAGTATGGGTGCACAATAAAATATAAATTTATAAATGAAATATGTAGTCTTACATGATTGTGAACACTTCATATGGTGAATACTTAACGACTGCAGGAACAAGACAGACTGAGAAAAGGGATTTCCCGTGCTGGAGAACTGGTCCTAAGTCCAAGTGGTCATTAAAGATGTAGGTCATTAGCTGAGGAGTGGCTGTGTGTTCTTCAGACCTGACTTATTTCTAATGTTGCATTCCTTTTCATAAAGAGGACCCACGCCCCAATCATGTAACCTTCAAGCCTCTAAAATTTGGATTTCTCTCAAAATGATATAATGAAATTTTCACCATAATCTGGAAAGATAGCTATTATCATCTCAAGTCTGGAAATTAAAGTGCTGAGAGATAAATGCTATTCCCACAGATAGTCAATAGGATCTGGCAGGCCTACAATTTGTTTTGTTTGTTTTTTTAGATAGATTTAGGGCATGTGCACTTGCTAGAGAGAAATAGAGAAACAGAGAGACAGAAAGCGAGAACTCATCACCCAGGGGAGATGACCATGCCACAATCCCTTCTTCTCTATTCTCCCTTTGGGATCTTGGGCACACACACACACACAGCATGAGGTTTAAGCCACCAGGTCCAGGACTTGAACTGCAGTTGACTATGTGGGAGTCCAGCCATATATCCTCTGGTCTCCAGGCCTACAATTTGAATCTAGGTCTATCTATATCCAAAAGTAAATTCTTCCCACTATACTTGACTTTCTCTCATCATGGGCAACATGAAGGCTTTTAAAAGTAAACTCTAGGGGGACCAGCAGTTAGCATAATGGCTATGTCACTGAACTCCCATGTTGCTGACTGTGGTTCGAGTCCCGGACCTGGTGGCTTAAACTCACACTGGGTGCGTGTGCGTGCCCCAAGATCCCTAGAGGAGAATGGAGGAGAAGGGATTGCAGTGTGGCCCATCCCAAGGGTGATTTCTCACTTTCTGTCTCTGTCTTTCTGGCAAGCACACACGCCCTATGGCAAAAACTTCTCAAAAAAAAAAAAAAAACAAAAAAAGTAAACTCTAGGGACCAGCAGGCACCAGCAGGCAGTGTGATGGTTGAGGCACTAGATTCCCACATGGTCGACTACATTTCAGGTCCCAGACCTGGTGACTTGAAAAATCACACCAAAATCCCAAGAGAATGAAGGAGAAAGAATTGTGATGTGGCCATTCTCCTCGGGGGCAGAGGAGAGATTTCTCACTTTCCCTCTCTGCCTCTCTCTGGAAAGTGTATATGCCCTAAGGCAAAAACCTTTAAAAAAAAGTAAGCTCCAGTTTTGAACAACTATTTATATGCCTATAGTAATAGCAACACTACTCACAGTAGCCAAAAGGAGGGAACCCATGGATGAATGGATAAACACAATGTGGTATATCCATACAATGGACTATTGTTCAGCCTTAGAAAGAAGATGGGGGGACCAGGAGATGGTATAATAGTTACACTGCTGGACTCCACATGGCCGACCACAGTTTGAGTCCTGGACCTGGTGGCTTGAAACTCATGCCGGCTTGTGTGTGTGCAAGCCCAAAATCCAGAGAGGAAAATGGAGAAGGGATTATGGCTTGGCCATACCCTATGTGGAGTGACTTCTCAATTCTCTCTCTGTCTTTCTGGCAAATACATGTGCCCTATAGCAAAAGTCTCTCTCTCTAAAAGAAAAGGAAGATGGGGCCAGACTGTGGTGTAAAATGTGACACTGCAAGGTAATCCCATGTGGAAATGTTCTCAGTCCACATCCAGAGACCTCTCTAAGTGTATCAGGAACACTCTTGCCCATGATCTAGGTCTGGCCGAAGGGTGGAGATGGATCGTGATGTTGGGTCTATGTTAGAGGTTTTGTCTCTCTCTCAGAAAAAAAAAGGGGGGGGGGGATACGCCTCTTTGTTTTTTAAAAAAGAGAGAAAATTCCTACATATGCTACACTGTGGATGAACACTGAAAACATGCTAAGTGAAATAAGCCAGTCATACAAAGATAAACATTGTATGACTCTGCTCATAGGAGTCTAGAATAGTCAAATCAGTAGAGACAAATATTAGGTCATCAGGAAAGTCATGATGTGCTTTTCTACTTTTTCGTTTTGCCATGCAAAAATGCTTCATGACTTTTCCAACAACCCAGCAGAATGGTAGTTGCCAGCGGCTGAGGGGAAGAGGGGATGAATGGTAAGTTATCATTTAATGAGCGTGGAGTTTCAGCCTGGGACGAAGAAAACCTTTTTCAGGTGGATGGGTGGTGAAGGCCGCACAAGAAGGTGAAGGTACTTAATGTCATTGAATTGTGCACTTGAAAGTACTAAATTTTATGTCATGTATATTTTAACACAATTTAAAAGGAAAGGATTCCCCAGCCTAGAATAAAAAGTTTCTCTAGCACTTAGTACATTGTTGGCATTTATGTACTAGGATGACAGGAAATTGTTATTCAACCTTTTTAAAGAGAATTTTTCTGAAGGTTTTAAAACATGAAACAATGGCACCTGCTTCCGGATTCTTTGCTTCCCACGTTACCATATCTCCGAGTCAGCCCTAGGCTCTGCAGACCATGCCCTGTGCAAGGCGGCAGGGTCCAGACAAAGCGTCCATTCACACCGTCTTCTTTCAGCTACTCACAATGAGACATTTTCATGGGAGGACACCTGGAGGTAGACTTGTCACTGCTCCTTGAATAGAGCAGATTGGAAGGCCAAGGCAAGAGCTGGCTGTCCTTAAGGTCCCCTCGGTTCACACTGCTGCTTCCCAGCCAGGTTTACTCAGTGTTTACTCTCCCAGGAGTGTTTCCAGGTGCCCCAGGGCAAACCCCGCTGGGCCCTAGACTGTCATTCTTTGATGTGGATGAGTGACTGGGTTCAGAAGAGACCCAGGCTAAATAAAGTGAGTCAGACCCGCAGGCTCACGTGGCCTCCTGATGCAGGAACAGGTGAGACAGCCTATTGCAAATTCTTTTTTCCTTGCCATAGGGCATGTGGAAGAGAGGCAGAGAAAGGGAAAGTGAGAACTCACCCCCTGAGAGCGAATGGCCAGGCCTCCATCCCATGTCCTCCAGTCTCCCCTCAGGATTTTGGGCTGGTGCACAGTCACACCAGGTGTGATTTTCAAGCGGTGCCATCTGAGAGTCGAACTGTGGTCAGCCATGTGGAAGTTCAGTACCGTCACCAGCTTGCTACCTGCTGGCCCCAAGACAGCCCATTTCTAAGTCCCCACCTTTGCCAGCAGAGGAGCAGAGTCCAGGGTGCTGCTTCCCTGGGATCTAGGCTGCTCTGTCCCTTCACCTGCTCCTCAGCTCAGACCCCTTGAGGAGGGTCAGACTCCCAGATGGAGGCAGAGTGCCCAGGCAGTGACTCTGGATAACCCCAGTGGCAGGATTCTGTCTTATGCATCCATTACCTTGGCCGACAATGTAGACGGCATGACAAGACCTTTTGATATTAAGACATAGAGACTCTCTTTACTGGGGCTAGCAGATGGTGTAGCACATGGTTGGCTGCAATTTGAGTCCCAGACCTGGTGGTTTGAAAATCACACTGGGCACACGTGCATCCATGCCCAAAATCCTGAGAAGAGAATGGAGAAGGGATTATAGTGTGGCCATCCCCCAAAGGTGATTTCTCTCTCTCTCTCTATCTCTCTCTCGCTCCTTGGTGAGCACACGTACCCTAAGGCATTGGGGAAAAAAAAAAAGAGAGAGAGACTTTTTTATAAAAAGGATGGAAATCTATTATAAGAATAGACTGGTCTAAAGGAAACAAGGTCCTGGGGAAAGCCAGGTCTCAGAGAGACTCATTCTGGTGGGATCATTCAGGACCCATGGCAGCCCCAGGCCTGGGTCATGCCCTCTCCCCTCGGCAAAGTGTGCTCATGGATCCAATGCTCGTGTCTTCAGTTCACGTGGCTCACGGCCCTTCTCTACTGATCCGCTATGGATCCACTCAGCCTGCCATATTGTCTTCCACCAGTGCAGCTTTCCTGTGCCTGGCTTGGCCTCCTTGTAGCTGCAAATTCCTCCAGACGCTGGCTCAGTCCTGAAGCATCAAGTGCCCTCCAGCCTGATTCTTCTGTCTGCATCCTGCCAGCTCAGCTCCCCTTACCAAGCTCCCAATTTGCTTACACTTCCTGGTCAAATTCCACATGTACAGAAGTCTGGTCTGCTTGGCCTAGGTGACACAGTTTTGGCTTGGGTGACTTTATGGGATGCTGGCAGCCTCCCTCTGCATGGGGTGGATGGGGTTCTTTCCAGGAGAGGGCACTGGCACCACATCTTTGGGAAGCAAGCTTATGCCCTCTGTGCCTTATAGCTTGGTACAAATTATCCAGAGCAGTGACCAGGTAAAAGTAGGATGAATAGGTTTTTTGGCTTATTCTAGTTTATATTCTCTCTTTCTCTTTTTTAGACAGGGTCTCACTATGTTGTGATCCTCCTACCTCAGTCTCCCAAGTAGCTGAGACTCAGGTACATGCTACCACAACTGGCTTTTTAGGCTAGGCCAGGAATTGAACCCAAGCCTCCCCTGTGACTTCAGCCTGCCAGGCAGCAGCATTTACCAGTATATGTTAGTTAAAATAAAAATTAAATATCACCCCTCTGCTTTCGATGCTCCAATGGCCCTCCAACATGTTTAGAATAAAATTCAAGGTTAAGACTACAGAATCTAACCTCTGCCTCCAAACCTGACCATCTCCTACTGCACTTGCTTTTAAAAATACCTAGCGTGAGGCCAGAAGGTGGTATAGTGATTAAGGCACTGGACACCCACATGGCTGACCACAGCTTGAGTCCAGGACCTGGTAGCTTAAAACTCATGCCAGGTGTGTGTGCATGCATGCTCAAAATCCAGCGAGAAGACTGGAGGAGGAAGGATTGTGGCATGACCATCCTCCCTCTATGTGTGTGTGGGGGTTATTTCTCATTTTCCCTCTTACTGTCTCTGTCTCTGTCTGTCTCTCTCTCGCGAGTGCATGCTCCCTAAGGCAAAAACCTCTAAAAAAAAAAAAATCCTATCATGGAGCCAGCAGGTGGCATAGTGATTAAAACACTATATTCTAAAAGGGTGACCAAGGTTTGAGTCCCAGATCCACAGGTTTCAAACTCAGCCAGGCTCATGTGTGTGCCTGCTCAAAATTCTGAGAGGAATGGAAGAGTAGGGGTTGCAGTGTGACCATTACCCCTGAGGAGTGATTTCTCACTTTCCCTCTCACTGTCTCTGTCTCTCTCTTTCTGGCAAGAACATGCACCCTAAGGCAAAAACCTCTGAAAAAATTAAACAAAAACTAGCATGGGGCCAACAGGTGACATAGTGATTGACGCACTGGACTCCCACATGGCCAACTGCAGTTCGAGTCCCAGACCTGGTGGCTTAAAACTTAGCTGGGTGCGTGTGCATGCATGCTCAAAATCCTGAGGGGAGAATGGAGGAGAAGAAATTGCAGCATGGCCATCCATCCCAGGGAGTGATCTCTCACTTTCACTCTGTTTCTATGTCTCCAGAGAGTGCATGCACTCTATAGCAAAAATCTCTCTCAAAACAAAATAAAACAAAACCCTAACATGGGCTACATGGACCTCTGCACTGTGTCACATTTGCCCAAGTCATCTAGGGCTCTCTCAAATGTTGGCTGATCAAGGAAACCCTTCCTGTCCCAAATAAGAAAAATACTTACTATCCTAAATAAAATAACACATTCTCCATACTTCCTTTTCCTTTCATCCAGCTTTATCATTTCTCATAGTCCTGGTCACTGCCTGATTTTTTTTTTTTTTTTGTAGAGATTTTTTGCTATAGGGCGTGTGCGCTCGCCAGACAGACAGAGAGAGACAGAGAGACAGAAAGTGAGAAATCACCCCCCAGGAGGGATGGCCACGCCGCAATCCCTTCTCCTCCATTCTCCTCTCGAGATCTTGGGCACGCACGCAAACGCACCCGGTGTGAGTTTAAGCCACCGGGTCTGGGACGTGAACCGGGGTCGACTACATGGGAGTCCAGCGACATAGCCATTACGCTAACTGCTGGTCCCATCACTGCCTGATAAGAGTCCATCTTTCCATACTGCTCCTCAGCCTAGATTAAATGCTGCATGAGTCTAGAACTTGGTTTCTTCACTGGCATAGCTTCTGCTTCAAGAATAATATTTGGCACAAAGGAGATGCTCAGTAAGTACTTGTTGAATGAATGGATGAAGAAATGAATAACAGCTAACACAGGATTTAAAAAATGGAGACAATATCAGGGACATAGATAAATTGTGTCTCCATCTTTCTTCTTCATGCTAAATCAGCTGAGCTCATGTAACTATTTTTCTTCCAAAAGTCATATTTTCTAACTATTGAATAATTCTGGATTCTCACTGCAGGCTACCTGCCATGTTCTTCCAGGTTCCTAGGTTCAACGGACTTCAAAGCTGAACATGTACTTCTGAGAAGAGCCTAAGCAGTCTTCAGCCTATAATTAGTTTTCCTTTTTTTACACAGGTATCACATGGCTGCCTAAAAATTCATCTTTAAAAGATAATCTCTTAGGACGAAAGCTCAGCCACAAAGGAGCTAAGGTGAGACACTTTAGAGAGTGATGCAGTGAGTGTTTTGAATTCTTAGCTGTTCTCAGTTTCTACAAATCTCCAAACACACTCCTGAATATACTGGGGGGGGGACAACATATACACTTAACCATAGAGTGTATATATTTTGAATTGCCATTCTTTTGCTTAACAAATGCATACCTCCTGTGTGCTGAGTGAGCTACAACCTGGGACAGCACATAAGAAAAAGAACTTGGTCCCTATCCTATGTAATTCAGAATCCTGGGTACTATTATTTCCGTTTCCATTATTGTTGTTGTTTTGAGATTATCTTAGTTTGATTGAAGTTAATTTTCATATATTTATGCTCACTATAACTTTTTAAATAAAGATTCTACACTTAATGAAAAGTGTCCTTCAATTTGAAAAATAAGAAAAATAGTATTTTCCCTAGCTTACTCTTTAATTTGACTGTAAAACAGTAATTTTTATTTTTCAGAGTTTATTTCATTTCTCTGCAAAGGATTTAATAATGGAGTACAAAAATCTCAGGTATTTTCATTTAGCTCCTTCTTTGAAAAACTCTTCTGACAGATAATTTAGATACTTGTGTTGTATTTAACATCGTTACCATTTACATGTAATTAATTTTGAAATAATCCTCTTTGGGTTGCTCTTTTGACATTTCACTGGTTAACATTTCACTAAAGATAGTAGCTTTCTCTAAGCTGCAGAGAGACTAGTAGAATTTAAATAAAAGTTTCTCCTGAATGAATCTCCCCACCTTCCCGGTGATTGTACACCTGCTTTCCTTATAAGGAGAACAAGGAAGTAAATCATGTTGAAGTTGCTTTTAAACACAGCTTTTCTTCTTTACCTGTCCAGGTAGCCTCTGTTTTCATTTCAGTCTTAATGAACTCTTTTACATTTACATCTCAAGTTTCTTTTCAAAACAGTGTAAGTAGTATTTAAAATTTTACACTTCAAGAAACAAAGACTTTAACGATATTCAGCTTCGGTCTTGTAATGTTGGACGTAATTCATTTTTTAATCTGTCTGCACAGCGAGAACTGAAACGAATGGGGATTGAACTGCTCTGCCTGTTCTTTCTGCTTCTAGGAAGGAATGACCGTGTGCAAGGTAAGACCTCAGTTCTCCGATATATTGCTCTCGTGGTATGCTTGACAAACTTGTCATTTGGTTCAGAAACTAGATCTGAAGTCATTTTTTATTTGATCTGTTTGATTGCTCTTTTGCCACCGAGCGAGCACTTTAACAAATTACAGGCAAACAGGGCTGTTCCCACGGCGAAAGCTCTAGGCTTAAGGTAAATAAATACAAAGGTTGCACAGGCATTTTAATGAGAAGAATTAACCATACCACACAACAGGACTTCTTAATGACGCTGTGACAACCGTTTCAGAAACTCTTCTATTGGACAAGGCCTTTTGCTTCAGAGTAATAATCTTGAGAAGGAAAGATTTGTTTCAAAAACAGGAATAGCTCACGTATGAGAAAATCATTTTTTTAATGGGTAGGTACAAATAATTTTTAAAAATTAAAGTGGCAGATATTGAATAAAGATAATAAGTAGGATGACTGAACATTTAGATATTTTCACATTTTAAGAAACAAGAAACTGATAACGTTTGGCTTACAGAACACACATGTTTTCAAAGGGATGGATATAAAATGTAAACTTTTAGGTGAATTGTGACTATTTGGAGGCTTGATCTTTGAAGATTAAAATCAACATTGATACTGTTTGGTTCGAGTAACTGAAGAGCTGTAATCTCATAAATGGGATCACTGAAAGTGAGCTTAATTCCCTGTGTCTTGCTGGGCTTAAATGCAGGTGGCTGTGCCGTGGGAGGTGCAGAGACCTGTGGGGACTGCTTACTCATCGGACCTCAGTGTGCGTGGTGTTCTCAGGAGGTAAGACCAATGACATCAACAATTTTTTTTTTTTTTCGAAAAGACGCTTGCACATCCATGTTTATTGCTGCATTATTCACAATTGCTAAGACGTGGAATCAACCTAACTGCCCAATCCCATTAACTGATAATTTTTTGATTTCATTTTTAAAATTTATTTTATTTTAAATATATTTATTTTACATTCATTCACTGTATATCATTGCAGTGTACAAAATAAGTTTTCCTATCCAGAAGACACTGTATATTGGGTCGATCAAAAAGATTACCATACATGTTATCAACAAGTAAATTTCCATTTCTTGTTTCTTATATATTTTACTTCTTTCTTTTTTCCCCCTTGATTCTCTCCCTCTCACCCTCTGCCATTTCCCACCCTCCTCCCACACTGTCTCTGTTATCTATAGTTGCTTTCCATGTTTCCCCCCCACATTTTATTGATTCATACAAGGTCTTAATTAAACTAAGTACTTTCAATAGTAAGTGTGGTTGATGTAAACACATCAGAACACATGTCTGACTTTAGCCGTAAAACTCAGTGAGTAGAATGAACATACTCTAATGTAGCACCTAGCTGAGACTATGTCAGCTGACTGCAGTCATTAAGTAGGTAAGTTGTTTTTATTTATTTTTTGTTTGTTTGTTTTTTATGTACTTATTTTTTTAATGCCAAGAAAAGCAGTTTTAGCTTTAATAAATCAAAATAAAAAATGTTAAGAATTTGCTTAAGACTTAAAGCTAGGAAAAAGGTTAGGATTCTGTTCAAACAGTAGGTGGATACTAAAAAGTCAAAAAACAGATATGGACAAAGCTAAAATCTAGTAACTAGTGCGCTGTAATTTTCTTCTGAAACATTTTTTTCTCTCTCCATTTTCCCTTCTACTAAAGAAAGGTGTAAACTAACTTATTTGCAGTCGTAATAATAGTAATAAGTTTAATCTCAATTTGGTCTGTTGTTTGCACAAAACCCCCTAAGAATACTAATCGTGCTTTAAAAAACTGTTTGCAGTCACATTTATGTTAATTCCCACAGCGATAGCACTGGTAGTGTCCTGCTTTCTATGGGGTTATATGAATAACAAACCCAGAAAGGAAAATGTACACATTCCTGGACTGAAGTGGCATTTGTGTGATTCAAAAACAAAGTGGCGTTCAAAAACAATTTTCGCGAGGAGTGGATGTCAAATTATTCAGAAAATAATACTTAACTCAGAATTTTTTATTTAACCTGATTCTTCATTTTATTCTAAAGTCATTTCTAACTGGCTATTTATAAAATACTGAGGCTCTCTGGATAATCCGAGATCTTAGAGATGATTTTTTCTTTTCCTTTTTTTTTTTTTTTCTGAGAGGTTTTTGCCTTAGGACCTGTGTACTCACTGGGGAGAGACAGAGACAGTGAGAGGGAAAGTAAGAAATCACCCCCCAAGGGAGATGACCACACCACAATTGCTTCTCCTCATTCTCCTCCTGGGATCTTGGCCATGCATGCACCCAGCATGAGTTCCAAGCCACTGAGTCTGGAACTTGACCGGTCAACCATGTGAGAGTCAGTGACGTAACTGCTATGCCATCTGCTGGCCCCAGAGATGATATTTTCTTAAGTTAAATATACAATTGATGGTCAATGTTATCATCTGAGAACCAGGATTCATTCTGAACCATAGTGCTAGGTTCTAAGAGAAGTGTTCTAGGTTTGGGGAAATATTAATTTCAGACATTAAGCAATTCTTTTTTTTTTTTTTTTTGTGAGACGTTTTTGCTATAGGGCATGTGCACTCACCAGAAAGACAGAGAGACAGAAAGTGAGCAATCAACCCCCCCAGGGAGGATGGTCACGCCGCAATCCCTTCTCCTCCATTCTCCTCTCAGGATCTTGGGGCATGCACACACATGTGCCCAGTGTAAGTTTAAGCCACTGGGTCTGGGACTCGAATTGTGGTTGATTACATGGGAGTCCAGCGACATAGCCATTATGCTAAATGCTGGTCCCAGACATTAAGCAATTCTTTAAAAATTACATTTTCATGAGCTCAGCACCTCCGTACCACACCAACGACAAAGCCCCAAACAGACATTCCTGATCTGATCAAACTGAAAACCATGTGAAAGTGGTATGGTGATGATCGGAGAATATTTCACAAGCCATCCTAAGTCCCTGACTACACTGAAAGTCTACAGAACACTCTGTAAATGATTTATGGTAAGAAAGAGATGCATTAGATTTCTTGATTTTGAAACAAGTCTCTACCCACCGGATCTCATAAAGAGAATCAGGACAGATCAAAACTTACAAGTGCCAAGTCCAGCGAAGGGAAACCAGCATAGACACCTAACTCAGAACTGGGCTGTAACTGTTAAATCCAATCCTAAACTGAACATGTGTGTAGGAGGTGGCCTCATAGACAAGAGAGTATGAGCCAGATCATTTCCTCGCTACTGTCTTGACTGATGGGATCAAAAGCAAAAGTTCTAGGGAATTTTGCTCTTTTTGAGCTCATGGATCAAAAGTAAGATTGAGAGGGGAACCAGCAGTTAGCGTAGTGGCTGTGTCGCTGGACTCCCACGTAGTCGACCGCGGTTCATGTCCCGGACCCGGTGGCTTAAAACTCACGCCGGGCGCGTGTGCGTGCGTGCCCAGGATCCCGAGAGGAGAATGGAGGGGAAGGGATTGCGGCATGACCATCCCCCCTGGGGGGTGATTTCTCGCTTTCTGTCTCTATGTCTCTGTCTGTCTGTCTGGTGAGCGCACGCGCCCTACAGTGAAAATCTCTCCAAAAAAAAAAAAAAAAAGTAAGATTGAGAATATATTAGGTTGTCAGGAAAGATATGATATATTTTTTTTGTTTTTCCGTGCAACAATGTGTCATGACTTTCCCAATGATAGAGTGTAAGAGGGAAAAGTTCACATATTTTCTGGGCATTGACCTCCTAAAGAAGATAGTACTAGTTTCATGCCAGACGCATGAAAAAACAAATTAGCCTGGAATTTTTATTAAGATGCATTTTTGAAGCATCCCTTTAACAGAGTTACCTAAATTACTATTGATAGTTTTACTTGTAGATGATAAACCTGGCAGTAAAATCATTGTCACATTTTAAGGCCGGATTATTCTAAGGTCATTCCAATAGTAGAAGTAGTTATCGATATATCAGCTGAGAGAGTTAGAGCAAAAACTAAATTAGGCTTCTGCTTAGGGCAGATAGAAAGTGGATTTTGTGGGGACCAGCAGATGGTATAATAATTATGTCGCTGGACTCCCTTATATTCGACTCTGGTTCAAGTCCTGAACCTGGTGGCTTGAAACTCAAGCCGGGCACGTGTGCATGCCTGCCAAGAGAACAATGGAGGAGAAGGGATTGCAGCATGGCCATCCCCCCTGGGTGATAATTTCTCACTTTCTTTCTCTCTGGTAAGCGCGTGGCCCTATAACAAAAAGGAATCTCTTTTAAAAAATTTTTTTAAAAAGAAAAAGAAAAGAAAATGGGTTTTGTGGTTAACACTATCTGAAGTTTTGGCAGAGGCTACAGCTACAGGTGATAGCAATGCCATTATATCAAGAAGGATTCTGAGGCCTTGTCCACTCATTGTTTGCCTTGGTTTGATGATGGGAAGTTAGAGTTTGCCAAGCCTGGCCTAGCCTCAAATATGCACAGGTCAGATTGCCAGATAACTAGTTATTTTCCGAAACATCAATTTCAGAAGAAATGTAACTTTTCTAGTGGGTGAAAATGGGGGGGGGGGAAGGCTTAAAAATTTAACAAAAAAAAAACAAAAACCAAGATAATTGGTTTGGTTCTCTCTCTTTAACTATGAGAGTTAATGGACCCCGAGTTAAACTTACCCAGGTGCTCACCTGCTCTAGAGAGAAGCCTTGGCTACCAGGTAGAACAGGTGTCTCTCTCTCGGATCTCTCTCTCTGTTCTGGGTGTTCCAGGGTTGGAGCATCCACAACTCTTCTGGGAAACACAGCCTCTTCTTACTTCGCCTGCTTCCCAGGTGGCTCTGAGATTTGGGACACTCCTGAGTCAAATGCAGAAAAGCAGGATTAGAAAACATCTTCCCTTTCACTTTTCTTCTTTACCTCCAAATCTTGGAAGAAGTTCTAAAAGTTCTTAAGACCCTGAGTTTACTGTCCCCAAAAGGTCAATGTTAGAGAAGTAATACTGTAATAAAACAAGGGTAATGCAACAATGAGTAAAACTGGTACAGAGTGCTAGACAGGTAGATGCTACAATCCCTTTCCTCTAGGAATCAACAGAAGAGTCTCGCTTTGTCACTGAATTTGGCAACAGACACACCAGAGAGCTTGGACAGTCCTAGGATTCCACAAACCCCCAGGTCATTCTGAACAGATAAATTCACAGGGTGACATCAACTCTAAGAACCCAACCCAAGGATCTGGTCATGGCTCAAAATAAACTTTCAAGAAGTAAACTCTGAAAAATTGAAAAAGGGTCCAGCTAGTGGTTAGGACATCTGGATCTCATATGGTCTACTGTGTAGTTTCAGTCCTGGACTCAATGACTTGAAGAATCTGGGCGTAGGACCAGCAGTTAGTGTAATGGCTATGTCACTGGACTCCCACGTAGTCGACTGCAGTTTGAGTCCCGGACCTGGTGGTTTAAATTCACGCCAGGCACGTGTGTGTGCGTACCCAAGATCCTGAGAGGAGAATGGAGGAGATAGGATTGTGGCGTGGCCATCCCCCCTGGGGGGTGATTTCTCGCTTTCTATCTCTCTGTCTGTCTTTGTCTTTCTGGCGAGCACCTGCGCCCTATAGCAAAAACCTCTCCAAAAAAAAAAGAGCCTGGGCATATGTGCATATATTCCCAAGAATCCTTCAAGGAAGGAGAGATGGAGGAGAAGAGATTGCAGTGTGACCACCCCTATAGTGGTGGTGATGGGGGGAGAATTTATTTCTCGCTTTCTTTGTCTCAGGCAGTCCACACACACTCTAGCAAGTTTTTATTTTGTTTTCAGTGCATAAAAATAACAAAAATTGGTACATAATTTAATCAGATGTAATTGAAAGAAGAATCCAGTATTACTCAAATTTTACTGGTATAATTCTCTGATTATTTGACTATAACAGCTTTAGACCTCTTCTCAATGTCAGTCACGTGAGAATATGATACACATCAAGATGCATGACTAGCAAAGGGTGTTTGTTTGTTTGTTTTAAAATCAGTTGCTATTATCTTATAACAAAATACAGACTTGTCTTCTTTTCTCTGTTTATTGTTTTTTTTTTCTTTTTTAGAATTTTACCCATCCATCTGGAGTTGGTGCAAGGTGTGATACTCCAGCAAATCTTTTAGCTAATGGATGTCAATTAACCTTCATCGAAAACCCTGTCTCCCAAGTAGAAATACTTAAAAATAAGCCTCTCAGTGTAGGCAGACAGAAAAATAGTTCTGACATTGTTCAGATTGCACCTCAAAACTTGATTCTTAAATTGAGACCAGGTATGTTATGATTTCTTAAGAAAAGAGAGGAAACCCCTCTTCTGTGTTCACTAATATAAATAAATCTAATGTAATATATGGTAATACCATAATTCCACTAATATCTCTTGTACCTTACTACATATTATTGATTATTATGACTCAGATTTCTTAAGGAAAAATAATTGCTAGTCTAACATTTTTTTAATTCACATTTTTTATTTGCACTCCAAATATGTTACTAAAGAAATCTTCTCTAATAACCATTTGAATTACTCAAATGTTGTTAAGCGTTACCTCACATTTCTTTAAGTGTTGTAATGTGGATTGGAACTCCCCTTTTTTGGTCCTCCTTTTCTAAAACCACACACAAAAAGTTCAGCTTATCTTCCATCTAAATGGATGCTAGTTCTCCCACGGAGATATAACATATCCTAATTTATACCTCCTTTGGTAGTTCTAAAGTTGCTGCTGAAAGATTTTCATGGGTGTGTTTATTTTTAAACTCTGCTACATAGTTCTTGTAATCATATGTACCTTCAGTAAATTCTTATTGAAATGAAGTAGCCAGGTGACCTAGCAATTGGCTAGTTGCACATGCGTCTCAGGGTGCTTCCTGTGTGTGCTTCACAGGTGGAGAGCAGACCCTGCAAGTGCATGTCCGCCAGACCGAGGATTACCCAGTGGACCTGTACTACCTCATGGACCTCTCTGCCTCCATGGATGATGACCTCAACACAATCAAGGAGCTGGGTTCTCTGCTTTCCAAGGAGATGTCTAAATTAACCAGCAACTTTAGACTGGGCTTTGGTTCTTTTGTGGAAAAACCTGTCTCACCTTTTATGAAAACAACACCAGAAGAAATCGCTAACCCTTGCAGGTAAGTAAATGATTCCCTGGCATCATTGTGCACTGATTTTCTGTGGAGATACTGCTGCTCTGAGCTGCACTTGTCGGGAGTTTGTTGACTCCAGGTCTTTCAGTCTCAGCTGGTTGGATTTCCATAGTTCACTCAGTTGCCTAGGCTGTTTGGAGACATAGTGAGGTGCTTTGAACGACATGGTTCTAGCCTTGGGTCCCTGCGGCATCTGCAGCAGCTGCCTCCCTGTGCAGGTGAGGACGTGGCAAGCTAGGTTGTGTGCTCTGCAGACAAAGGGACTGAGTTTTTCACTATAGGCTCTATTGAATTGTGCCCATCCTCTCAAAAACTCTCTATCCTCCATGAGCACCACTTTTGAGATTGTGTGACAGTAACCTACACTTTCTCAAAGTCTTTCTCCACTATAATGACTTCTGCCAAAATAGTAATTTTTGCAGCTTCCTCTGGTGTACTTTGGAAAAATGTGGGTTTCTCTTACTGCTTGGAGAACCTTTGAAGCCCTCACTGCTATTACATTTAGTAGGAAATGAGACAGTGACTCTATTATGATCTGCTACTAAGACCATATATTATTTAGGTGATGGCTGAGGACAAATTGCTTTGTGATGGTTCACCTGTACAGTCAGTGACATGCTCAAAATCAAATTATTTAATATCCCTCTGTTAAAAAAAGAGCTACCATTTTCTCCATGCCAGGTCTTGTGCTGAAGGTTTTTCATACATGACCTCATTCAATCTGCATAATAGCAGGTTAAAGCAGGTTTCGCCAGCCCTCAGCTCAGAGGAAGTAGCAGAGGCTCTGAGAGGTTAGTAATTTGCCCAAGGCCACGTAACTAATCCGTGATCTGTACTAAGCTTCGGTTTGGTCCAAAACCAAGCCCTTCATTACTATCTACCTGGTATATAGGAGATGATTTTCAAAATGTGTATTAACTTTTAATATATTTATATAGCAAAGCATCGATTCCTGTAATAGATGAACAGCTTTTATCACATCAGTTAAAAATATTTCTATGTAGTTCCCAACTGCAATTTAACATTGTCAAAAATAAGTTACCCATGAAAAGAAATGATCACTGGTTGTAACTCTTAGGAATCTTGTTTGATTGTATCAGACA
Source organism: Tupaia belangeri chinensis (assembly GCF_000334495.1). Taxonomy (NCBI): domain Eukaryota; kingdom Metazoa; phylum Chordata; class Mammalia; order Scandentia; family Tupaiidae; genus Tupaia; species Tupaia belangeri. The sequence goes on from NW_006160198.1 coordinate 2,888,567, forward strand.
GTGGCTTAAAAAGAAAGGGTGTTTTTGCTTTTGCTTTTTTCCTCTTTTTCACACAAAGAGAGCCCAGAGAAAGGCAATTCAGGAATGGTACGGTACCTCTACAAACATCAAGGCTCTGAAGTTCTTTGGAGAGCAGGTACACAGTGTAACATGACTCATGGGCTGCCTCTGAATTAAGACTCGAGTCACCTGTTCACTCATAACGTGGCCTTGGTGAGTCATGTCACCTCTCAACTCTGCAGACTCTTCCTCTGTAAGTTAGGAATAACACTGATCACTCAGAATTGCTTTAAGGAATGAGTAAGATAATGAAATGTTTGACTGACCATAATGAATTCTCAATAAATAGTAAGTACTAGTAATAACAGTGTGGGGGTCGACCGGTGGCATAATGGTTAAAACGCTGGACTCCCACATGACCCACCGCAGTTCAATTCCTAGACCTGGTGGTTTAAAATCCACTCTGGGCAGGTGTGTGTGCTTGCCCGAAATCCCAGGTAGAGAATAGAGGAGAAATCATCCCGGGGATTGATTTCACTTTCCCTTGCACTATTTTTCTTTCTGTCTCTCTCTCTGGTGAACACATGCACCTTAGGGTAAAAACCTTAAACAAACAAACAAACAAACAAATAAAACAACAGTGTGGTTAAAGGAAGACTGGAGAATGCACACATGGGGACCCTAAGGAAGATCATACATTTGTTCCCTTGAAATGATCAGTATCCTATTCTGAGGATGTTTCTTTTATTCCTTTGGGCAAAACTTACTATTTAGCCATAAATATTAATTTCTTTGTGTGTGCATGTATATGTGTGCACACGTGGAAACGTGTATGCATACTGCAACATTTGCTTTCCTTTTCTACTGCATTTGTTGAGACATCCCCTCCCCTGACACACTCACACATGTATATACGCACTAAGACAAAAAGTCATTATTTTGGTCAAACGAAACGTACAATTAGAATAAAATGTTCTTTAGTAGGGAGGCAATGAGAATTAAGAGGAAAGAGCATGAAGTTTTGCAGATCTGGACTGAAATCATAAGTTTGGATACCTTACTCCTTGGAACTTAGTCTCTTTACCTATACACGGGGATAACAATGCTGTCCTCCCAGAGTCATTGTGAGATGTGAATGAGCTCAGAACTTTAACAGACATTCAAAACAAGTGTTAATTTTCTTTCTCTTATTAACACTTAGTCACTGATCTCTGGTTATTTTAATCTAGTGGTCCTCAAGCTTTAAGATCACATGACTCTCTTACACAGTTTTCATTTATTTCTTCCACATGAGAGAAAGAGAGAAGGAAACAGAGAGAAAGAAAGAAAAACAGAGAGAAAGAAAGAGGGAAATAGGGAGAGAAGAAAGAGGTACCCGCAACGGGGTCTTCATACCATGTTCATACCCCGCCTCAGTCAGCCCAATCGCAGGTGCACATGCACACGAAAGCCTGTCGTGTCTGGCACGGACAGGAAGACCTCGGGATACAGACCTCAGGCCTTCCCATGTGACCACGTTGCATCACCACCGTATTACCATTCATACCATGTTCATACCCCGCCTTAGTCAGCCCAATCACGGGTGCACATGCACACGAAGGCCTGTCATGTCTGGCACGGACAGGGAGACCTCAGGTAGATACAGACTTCAGGTCTTCCCATGTGACCACATTGCATCACCACCATATTACCATTCGGCCCCTTCTCTCGCATTCTTAAACATTTAGATTCCAAAGACTCTTATTCAGGCAGGTTATATTTGTTTATAATTACCATATTAGAAAGTAAAACAAAAAGTAATTGAAATAATTATATATTGAGTCAGGTAATAACTACAATAAGAAATCCACTGCCTTGTACTATAAGATTTCTATGAACAAATAATGATATTTTCCAAAACAACAAAAAAATTAGGAATCTTTTGTTTTAAACAAAGTAGCACTGTTTTAAATTTTAACAAATCTCTTGCACATCTGGCTTAATAAAAGACAACTGGATTCTCATAGCCACAGACCCAAACACATTATGTCTTCAGTTTTCACTGCTGAAACATACACACACACACACACACACACACACACACACACACACACACACATACATTTTGGGAGTGGGTTTGGATACTATGAAGTGAACCCTTGAATAGAAATACAATTGGAAAGGGAAACATTTTTTTCTAATGACTGTGGATATTCTTCTTTGATATCACATTCAAACTATGAGACCAGTAAAAGTAGTTGTAGTGTAGAATCTGAAACAATAAGAGTGAACATTTCATGTGACATTAAAATTCATGGTATGCATTGCACTGTGAAGAACTCTTTGGCCAATCTTTGATTTTATCATATGATGCTTTGGTCATTTGGAAAATATTGGTTCATTGGGTTAAGTAGAACTTCCATATTTCATGTTGCACATCAAAAAAGAACATTTTTTTGTTCTTTTTTTTTTTTTTTTTTACAGAGATTTTTGCTATAGGGCATGTGTGCTCACCAGAGAAACAGAGTCAGAAAGCGAGACATCACCCCTCAGGAGGAATGGCCACACTACAATCCCTTCTCCTCCATTCTCTTCTCAGGGTTTTGGTTATGGACACACGCACACATGGTAAAAAATACAAGGACTGCTAGTACAGTTTGGTGCTCTGCCTTGTTCTGTGCTGAGGCCAGCTGTTTTACTCACTGTTGCTTTCGTATTGTCAGTGCAATGTCAGCAAGGGGAAACAGGCCGATGATGGCTCTGAATTGCTGTGAAAATTGTGTGACCCTGCAGGGACTCCCACGGGTCTTTGTACCACACTTCAAAACCCAGCCTCTTAATTTAATCTCTAATGCTTTTTGTTTGTTTGTTTTTTCTTTTTTGGAAAGGTTTTTGCTATAGGGCACCCCCCCTCCCCCAGGGGGGATGGCCACGCCCGCAATCCCTTCTCCTCCATTCTCCTCTCGGGATCTTGGGCACGCACACACACGCGCCTGGCATGAGTTTAAGCCACCAGGTCCAGGACTCGAACCGTGGTTGACTACATGGGAGTTTAGCGACATAGCCATTATGCTAGCTGCTGGTCCCTGTTTGTTTTTTTGAATAACTCTCTCTCTCTCTATTTTCATTGGGTGGAAACTTACCAGCAACTTAGTTCACCCTGTAAGAATGCTGGAGTGTTCATATTTTTGAAGGCGTTTCCTTTGCTGTGTTTGCTTTCCTTTGTTGTCTAAGATACAGCGGCAACATCAACAAAGTTTTTTTCTTTTCAGATTTTTTAATCAGCTATAATGTACATTTGAAAATATTTAACATCACAAAAGCTAAATTTTCCCTCTATTCAGCATTTTGAGGGGTTTTGTTTTTAAGTTCATTTACTTATTTCCTGAGAGAGGGTACCCTTGACAGAATCTTGCCATACTACAAGCCAGCCGGGATCACAGACATGTTCGGGTGCCTCTGGTGTGTTCAGGTCAACCTGGAGTCCAAACCTGTGCCCCCAAAGTAGCTCCGGCGTTATGGAGGGGTGCTCCACGTCCTGTGCCACTGTGGCTGGACTGAGAGATTTTCTTTTAAACATCATTCCATATATGTTGTGGTCTTTTGTTTTGAATTTAACACCAAACATTGTAGTTTTGCAAAAGAGGAACTTGAGCTCTAAAATACTTAAATGGATTTCCTCTTTGTACACATATATAAACATATATGAGTATACAGTATATAGTTTCTTTTTTTTTTTTAGTATATAGTTTCTTAGTGCAAAGGTAATAAGCACGTGTGAACATACACACCAAAAGAATAAAATAAAAATTATTTCTAACCCAATTAAAGAGATTTCTGTTTATCTTTTGATATATCAAGATTGTCTTATTTAAAACTTAAAAATATATAAATAGTTGACTCTTTAAACTATCTTTTATAATTATTCTTCGTATTCAATGCAAAATTACTGCTTTATAGGGACTCAAAATTAAGTCATTTGGAGAGAAGTACTTAGACTTCCTTTAATTGCTCTGTTAAGAAAGTTCAAACCAAATATGAACATTTATTTTTCTTTGCTTTTTGTTTTTCTTTGAGAGATTTTTGCTATAAGGTACATGAGCTCACCAGAGAGATGGAGATAGAAGGTAAGAAATCACACCCTGGGGAGGTGGCCACACTTCAATCTCTTTTCCTCCATTCTCCTCTTGGGATTTTGGGTATGCGTGCACATGCGCCTGGCGTGAGTTTCAAGCTGCCAGGTCTGGGACTCAAACTGCCGTGGACCACATGGGAATCTAGTGCCTTCACCACTATGCCACCTGCTGGCCCAGAACATTTCTTAAAAGAAGAGCTCTGACCAAAAGAGAAATTGTCTCCTGACAGAACTCGCTATTGTGGCCTACCTCTGAATTCTGCTTTGCTTTAGTTACATGGCCTATTATCACATGAATATGCTTAGTGACTTAAGTTAAAGTTTTACTCTACTTCCAAAAGCATAGAGTTCTAGTAAGATAATTAGAATTATCAGTTAACTAACAAAAATGCAAATTTCTTACAAAAGGAGAACTCCTAGATGTTTGGTTCCAGAAGATGCAGTTGTCATTTTGGTATAGTGAGAACCAACTGCCCCAAATAAAAGATTAAACAAACAATTTCCAAGAACAGTTAGGTCCCAGGGACAAAGTTACATTTTAAGTACTATAATCTTCACAGCCACTTGGTGAAGTCAGTATCATCAGTCTCGTTTTATAGACGATATTGAGGCCAACAGTGTTAAGTACCTTGCCAAAGGTAGATAACTGTTCAGTTTTATTCTAATCGAATGCAGTTTTACTACTCCACAGTTACTTCAAACACTACAGGGACAATTAAGACAAATGGTAAATTATTGTAATTGAATAGGTTATTTTTTTTTTAATTTAGACCTCTTTGTCATATCACATTAAAACACATTTCATCTTTGAGAGTAAGAAAAGTTTTGATGATATAAAAAGTTTTTAATTATATATCCAAAAACATCATAAACAAAATGAAAAGACAAACAAAAAAAAAGTATTTTAAAAGTTTTAAAAATGAAATAAGAAAATTAAAAAAATCTCAATAAGGAGCCAGCAAGCGGCATGGTGGGTAAGGCACTGGACTCCTACATGGTCAACCTTGATTCAAGTTTTGGACCTGGCAGCTTGCTTTCTCACTTTCCTTCTCGCTCTCTCTGTTTCTCTCTGGTGAGCATGCATGACCTAGAGCAAATTAAAATAATAATAATAATTAATAAATAAAATAATTCTTAAAAAAGTCTCAGTAAGAAAATGAACAAATGGTAAAAGTTGGAGATTAACAAAAGAAATACAAAGCGCTGATAAATAGTTGAAATAAAATGAAAATTTACTGTAAGAGGGCAGGTGCACTTGCCAGAGAAAGATGCAGAGAGAAAAATGAGGAAATGGGGAATGGTCACGTCACAATCCCTTCTCCTCCATCTCACCATCCTGTCAGGGCTTGGGGCATGCACCCGCATGTGCCTGGCGTGTTTCTCAAGCCTCCAGGTCTGTCTGGTACTCAAGTCACACGTTGGACCATGTGGGACCCAGCTGCTTCAACCACCAGGCCGTGGGTCTAGCCTCAGATGCAATTTTTAGCGAATCATACAAGTGGTGCAATTTTATTTAATTTTTAAATGATAGAGTATTATATATTAATATTGTATATGACAACTGATACACATTTTTTGGTTAGGAGTTTCCTAATATGAGTCAAAATAAATTAAATAATTTAGTCTAAGCAGAGATATAGACTATTTAGAAAAGATGTGTGTAGAGAGATCACTATATTATTTAATCACAGATTTTCAAAATAAATTTGTAGCAGTAGAGAAATAATCAAAGTATAATACCTCTCACAATCATTCAAGTTTTAAAATTTCCCTCCTCATATTTTTATATAAAATCCACATTTTCTTTAATGAGCATGCATTATCTTAATTAGGGAAAAGCATATAATTCTAAAGATATCATTAGTCAAATCCATTATGTTTTCAAATCTGTGCTAGACTCTCTATGAAGTGATTTATATAAAAAAATGGCACTAATGTTTATTAAGCACTTACTCTGAAAAACTCATTGTGCTGTATGCTTTGCATATTTCATCTCATTCAAGCCTCATGAGAGTTCTGTATCTGGGGCCAGTGCTTTAGTGTTTCAATGAAACCTGGTGCATGATGTTAAAAATAGGTAAAAAAATATTGTCTTCTGAAAGTTACAGTTAAATATAATGAATCAGAAATAAAATATGAGGGCCAGGTGGTGGCGCAGTGGAAATGCAACTGGACCCACATGGAAAAGGTCTTAGATTCATATTCAGGGACCTCTCTCAATGCTCATACCTGTCTGTGATCTGGGCAGGCTGAGCCTGGAGGTGGATCATGGCATGGAGATCCTGTTGGGAGGGTTTCTCTGTCCCTTTCTCTCTCTCATGGAAGAAAGAAATTAATTACTTTTTAAACAATCTGATTTTTCTTAAAAGAAGGAAATTATGGAAAGTTTCTTGGAAGTGACTGACAAGGCCTAACAGATCAGGTGTCTGAGCAGCTGAAGGAATAAACAGGTTTAGTGGGTTAAGGGATGACAGAGAAAGAGGGATTATAAAGGCAAGTGTGGCCACATCTATCCAAGAGCTTTAGCCAGAAAACTTCCTGAGTTTTCAAACTTTTATTAGCTGAGGAAGCCAACCACAGATTGAGGAGCAGGCAGGTGTGACTAAGGGCATTGATTCTGGAGACGGCCATCTCAGGGCAACATGGCTGTCCCATTCAATGCTGGGGTTCTCTAATTGCCCTTGTTCTGAAGTCTGGGGACATGTCAGATTCCAACCTGCTTTTAATGAAAGTATACTGACTAGAGGAAAATGACTGTCCTTAAAAACACCAGCATTCTGGTTCCAGCAGAAGCCTCATTACTCAGTACAAAGGAATCAATTCATAGTCATTCTGATTTATACAGAGCCCATTCCCATTGTTCACTGTAGTCATATTCTATAAACTTGTCCCAAGTGCTTAATTACCAAATATCAAAGCATTTCTTCTAAGGGAAATACAGAATTAGGTTCCTGTGAACTTCTGGTCACAATATTTTCATCAGCTGGACTTTCACATGGCTAACTGTGGTTCGAGTCCTGGACCCAGTGGCTTGAAAATCACACCAGGAGCATGTGCATGCATACCCAAGATCCAGGGAGGAGAAGGGATTGTGGGTGTGGCCATCCTCCCCAGGGGGTGATTTCTCACTTTCTCTCTAGCCATTTCTGTCTCTCTCTTTCTCTGATGAGCGCATGCGCCCTAAGGCAAAAGCTTCTTAACAACAACAAAAAAGACACCTTTTCTAATAGGTACTGTTGATTCATTAACACTGAACTCTCAAACAACAGCACTATAACTCAGACCTGAATGAAGCTTACTCCACACACGTGTTTCTCCGTAAGGCATGTTGCACCCTACTTGTGCTAGGGAACACTAGACAACACTTCAACGTTATGCTCAGGGGACATTTTTAACAGTGAAATCATCAACAAAAAGCACTAAAATGAAGCAAAAGTACCATCAAATAAACCAAGAAAAGGACACTTGAGTGCAATATAAGAGCTGAAACAAGGTCACCTTGTTTGACCACAGATGGGAACATGCACCTAGGAAGACTCATGCTTTAGGGGCCAGCAGGTGGCATGGTAGTTAAGGCACTAGATTCTGACATGATCTACCACAATTTGAGTCCTGGATTTGGCGGCTTGAAAATCACGCCAGGCACATGTGTATGTGTGCTCAAAATCCCTGGAGTTGAGTGGAAGAGAGGGATTGCAGCGTGCCCGTTCCCCAGGGTGATTTCTCACGTTCTCTCTCACTGTCTCTCTCTGACAAACGAGTGTGCACAATGGCAAAAATCTTAACCAAAACAAAAACAACCACAACAAAACTCTGGCTTTTTTTTTTTTTTTTTTAATTTAACTTCTCTGCACATGTCCATGAATGACAGAGAAAGCAACACAAGTATTGATTGTGAGATTACAAGTAAATTTTAGGAAGTAGTTGAATTCACAAATACAGGTTTGGTAAATGATGAAGATTTTACCTCCAGCAGATGAACTCGGTGAGCAGAGTCTGATCTGGAAAGTTGCACGTGCTCTGCATGTGCTGACAGACAGGTTGCTGACCTGCAGAGCTGACGCCCAGGGTCCTCGGGTGCAGCATGCCCGACATCACTGGGGGCTACTCCTTTTTGTCTCTTTGTCCTGCTACACCTGTGGTTCTCAAGCTTTAGCATACAGCAAGAGGGCTCGGCCTAGCACAGATCACCAAATCCCACACCAGCTTTTCTAATTCAGTAGGTCTGGGGTAGCACTTCAGATTTTGCGTTTTTAACAAGTGCCCACATGATGCTTACAGTGCTCGTCCAGGGATCTCACTTTGAGAACTTCTATTCTTTACTAACGGTATTTTACACATGAAAAACCTGAGGCTCAGAAGGGTTGAATAACTTGCCCAAAGTTTCATGCACAGTTTCTGCAATGAGATATAGCAGAATTTATGATCAGCTCTTTCTGATCTACTACAATACTTTTGATGGAGAATTCATCCAAACATCAAGTTTTAAGTGGTAATTTTATTCCCAGGCAACAATCTATTTAATCTCAGTGGAGTCGGACTCTAAAACTAAAAGCCCTGCATGATCTTTGGGTCCTTGGCAGGCAGGGCTGGGAAGGCAGGAGGGAGTAGAAGAGAAAGAAAACAGGTTTCTCTCTTGTCTTGCTACTACGTGACTCAAACTAGATGACAGCTTGAACTATCAGAATACAAGTATATTTTTTTTTTATCACTTATACTAATGCTAGATACTGGCTGGGAGTCAAGAGAAGGTAATGATTACACACACACACACACACACGTACACACACACACATAATGGAGTGGGGAGTCTGATCACCTGGTAATGGGTTATCTGAGTTTGAGCCAGTGCAAAACACACAATAAGCTCTAAACTCCTAAATGTTAACTAATATGGTCAACTTGGAAGGTGTGGACAGGAAATGATGACAACAACCTTAACAGTAAGATCCATAGCCCAGATAGAAAAATTAATCTTCATTTAAAGAAATGTTGCTAGGGCTTTCAGATGCATTAATTGTGTGACATCATATTTAATCAGGAATGTTTTCACACCTTGCTTTTGCAGTAGTATTCCATATTTCTGCTTGCCTACATTTGGATTCAAGCACATTCTGCCGTTGACAAATGATGCCCAACGATTCAATGAAATTGTGAAGAATCAGAAAATTTCTGCAAATATTGACACACCAGAGGGTGGGTTTGATGCAATCATGCAAGCAGCTGTGTGTAAGGTATGTTGAGAGGCAGTAGCATCTCACTCTGCTAATAGTAATTGTATCACTTATTCACAAAACTGCTCCCAAGAGCTAAGCTAGTTTTATCTTTCGTCTTAATCACCATATTTCTGCATTTGATATTTATCTTAAAACACAAAGTTTTTATAAAATGTTAAATTTAGTCATATTGAAATGGGAACTGTTATTAACTGACTGATTTTTAGTTTGTCATAGGCACATGTGCTTGCCAGAGAGAGAGGGAAAGTGAGAAATTACCCCAGGAGGGGTGGCTAAGCTAGTTTTATCTTTCGTCTTAATCACCATATTTCTGCATTTGATATTTATCTTAAAACACAAAGTTTTTATAAAATGTTAAATTTAGTCATATTGAAATGGGAACTGTTATTAACTGACTGATTTTTAGTTTGTCATAGGCACATGTGCTTGCCAGAGAGAGAGGGAAAGTGAGAAATTACCCCAGGAGGGATGGCTAAGTCACAATCCCTTCTCTTCCATTTTCCTCTCAAAATATTTTTTCCTTTTTGGAATTATTTATTTAATTTTATTTAATATTATTTTTTAATTTGACCAGAGAGAGACATATAGAGAGGGAGGGAGAAGCTGCCAGGTCCAGGATTCAAACCTCAGTCGACTATGTGGTAACTCCCTGGTATTAACTACTATGCACCTGCCAACCCCTCCTCTCAAGATTTTGGACACTCATGCATGCATGCCCAGCAGGCCTTTCAAGCCACAGGTCCAAGACTTGAACCACAGTCAGCGATGTGAGATCCAGCTGTCTTAACCTCTATGCTATCTGCTGGCCCCAGGACTATTTTTTCATGCCTAAAAATCTGTTACAAAAATTCAGTTATAATCAGTCATGTGTGATTAATTTTCAAATATCTAGATCAGATTGATTCATTTTTGTATTAACCATGGTGAAAATAAAAATCAAAAGTAGAATATTAAATAAAAAAATAAAATGCCCTGAATGCATGTATATGTATACAGATGATTACATAGCTATCATCCCTCCTTGGCTATCTACAAATGTCCATGAGAATGATTCCTCTGTCTTTAGACAGTACCCCGCCATTGAAAAACATCAGGAAATAGACAGGACTGAAGATCCTAGGGCATGGGAGGGTTAAGGAATGAGAAGAAGAAGGAAAGGGATAAGATTGGATGGAGTAGCCTGGATAAGTGTTCACTCAACTAGTTCTCAGACTAATATTAATTGAAGGAGCAGGTTCTGCTAGACCCAGCCAAGGCAATCTTTATTAGGAACTTGAGCCCATACTTTGATAAGTAATTCTAATCCTTGTATTAAGTTTATAATGTTTTGGATGATAGCTTTAGAAAAAGAAATATGCCTAAAGAGTGGGTGACATTTTGCTGAACAGGCTTACTTTGGCTCTGTTTCATATTGCATTGTGACTAGTTTTGCTTCAGCTTAGATCTGGAATTATCTCTGACCTCTCCTGCCTCCTTCCCTCTTTTTTTTTCCTGGTGAATTGAAGGCAGGATGGTAAAAGTAATTAACTATGTAAAAGTCAAGATCAACTGAATGCTGATTACAGTGGCTTCTTTTTTTTTTCCTGAAGCATAAATCATCTGAAAATGTTACCCAGGAAAAAGCAAATGTCACAGAATTTCATGTTTTTAATATGTTAATATTATCAACCCGCGGTAGAGGGAAAAAGCTAAAATAGATAGACCAGCACTATTTTTTATAATCTGAATGTGTCTAAGCATAATTGATCCACACTCAGTAAATGCCTGCCTCTCTTCAATACAACCTATACCTTTCCTTCTCACTATAGGAAAAAATCGGCTGGCGGAATGACTCCCTCCATCTCCTGGTCTTTGTGAGTGATGCCGATTCTCATTTTGGCATGGACAGCAAACTAGCAGGCATCGTCATCCCTAATGACGGGCTCTGTCACTTGGACAGCAAGAATGAATATTCCATGTCCACCATCTTGGTGAGTAACCTGCACTCTACAGTTTTCAGAGCTACAAGCAGGCAAAGAGTCGCTGTAGTACAACACAAGATAACTCATGTTTGGTGAAAGCTGAACACATTTGCTGATCTGAGAAGAACAAATTGCCCTTCCTCAAGCCTCACCATCATTCGCAGATCCCCAGAGGCACACAGGGTGGTGGGGACATATGAGAAGTTTGGATCTGCTGTCCCACATGCAGTCCCGGAACCTCCCCAGATTCTTCCAAGATTCTGGGGCCAGTAGAAAGCAATAGAAGCAGCTCGTTCCATTCTCAACCACAGCCCCGTGGAGAGGGGCCCAGATCAGAATAGTAACCACACAGGAGTGGCTATGAATGATGACCCCAGAGGCATGCCCCTAAATCAAGCCCTGCTTTGATGAACCATGGGGTTCCATGGGAAACAATTCGTCAGGTACTGCTTGATTGACTTATTTTGCATCATTTAAAAACTGATGGTGGGAGCCAGCTGGTAGCATGGTGGTTAAGGGCACTGGATTCCCACATGGCTGACTGTGGTTCAAGTCCCAGACAAGGCAGCTTGCTTTCTCACGTTCCCTCTTTCTCTTTTACTCTATCCTTCTCCAGTCAAATTAAGTAAATAAATAAAGTTCAATAAAATAATTCTTTAAAAAAGAAAACTGACGGTGATGTTCAAAGAAAAAATTACTTGACTTATGCAAAAGAAGTTCATCTTTTGAGCACCCTTTTGACACATGACCTCATTTGATCCTCAGCAGAACTCTATGTACGTAACTGCTTGCCCTGAGCCAACCATGAGGCTGCCATGCTCGTGTTTTCTACCTGCAATGTCCTTCTCTCCTAGACTGCCGAGAAGCTCTGAAATAGCCTTTAAACCCCAATCCAACCATTTCTATCCCAGAGTGCCCTCTTTGACCCGTGCTAGACTCCGAAGTGATCATTTCTCCCTTTGTCCTCATACAGAGCTCTCTTCTGCACACATCTCTGTGAAAATGTGCTTGTTTACAGCCATCTGTTTTTTCCCTATTACATACTCCTCATAATAAGGACTGGCTGATTATCTCTATTTCCTGACAGCACTGTGCCTGACCACAGAGGAAGCTAGCTAATGCATGAAACAGAATTAAATTATGAAGCAGCTTACTCTCCCCATTTACCACTTGGGGTAATGTGACACAGGACTAGTGATTCCATACGATGACAATGCTGTGGAAGTGTGTATAGATAGAAAGAGAGTGACCCAGTATTCCAATATCAGTCTGAAAAATGATTCTCTAGCACTCTAACAGTTTGTAAATTACTCACTACCGTACTTCGACCCAAATGTCTAAATTTTGTCATGAATGTTTCCTCTAAAATTTGACCAGTAGTGTGTCTCAAACATATAATCTCTAATCATATAATCTGCCTTTTCATATTGAAGATCAGTGGGAAAAGCAACGGGCTGTCTTACAGTCAGGGACAGGCAAGAAACTGAGAAATGGATCCTTTTCTCATTGCCTTTTTCTTGCAACTTTTCAAATGCCCCATAATTGACATCTGGAAAATAATAAGATCATAAAAACAAATACTACTTACTGTCTAATGTGACCATTTTGTCTAGTAAATGTTCACTTCACTGTCTCCTCTAGGAAACGTCCAATTTGTTCTTGCTAAATAAGTTGCTACAGGTGCACAGAAATCAGGCGCCATTTTCCTGGTCAGGTACCTGCCTTCAACCTGGTCCTTTAAGCACTTCCTTATACTCATAACACTAGGCCAAACTCCTGGGGCCACAGAATAATTGGATATGGTTCTTGGCCTTGAATTTACAGTGTAATAGTGAGGATTAAACCAGTAGATCTGATTCAAATAGAAAGGCACATTTGCCCACTGTGAAGGGCTCAGTGGGATAAGCTTGGCTGTGTACACACGGCAGTTGAAAGGTGAGAGAACATGTGGAGGTGGGAGGGGTCAGACTTGGAAGAATTTAGGCTTTAAGGTGAAGAATATTTTGGGCAATTGAAAAGCAGAGGAAATTAAACATGCTAGACTCAGGAGGATTTACATCATCTGGGATTTCAACTGATAAAATCCAAATGTCGTGGAAAGCTCATATTACACTGTCAGATTTGCAGTTAGGTAATTTGCATGAGTATTTTAGGCAAAAGTATGCCTTTTCTCTCAACTTGCAACTAAAGGAGACTTCAGATGAATGTATTTCAGTATTCTTCAGTAGTTCTGAGAATATGTGACCATATCAGGTGGGTAGACGGGGGTGGTGGTGGTGGTGGTGGTGGTGGTTATTTATCAGTGTTCCTGGGAAAGAGAGAGACCCAGTATTCCAATATCAGTCTGAAAAATGATTCTCTAGCACTCTAACAGTTTGTAAATTACTCACTACCGTACTTCGACCCAAATGTCTAAATTTTGTCATGAATGTTTCCTCTAAAATTTGACCAGTAGTGCGTCTCAAACATATAATCTCTAATCATATAATCTGCCTTTTCATATTGAAGATCAGTGGGAAAAGCAACGGGCTGTCTTACAGTCAGGGACAGGCAAGAAACTGAGAAATGGATCCTTTTCTCATTGCCTTTTTCTTGCAACTTTTCAAATGCCCCATAATTGACATCTGGAAAATAATAAGATCATAAAAACAAATACTACTTACTGTCTAATGTGACCATTTTGTCTAGTAAATGTTCACTTCACTGTCTCCTCTAGGAAACGTCCAATTTGTTCTTGCTAAATAAGTTGCTACAGGTGCACAGAAATCAGGCGCCATTTTCCTGGTCAGGCACCTGCCTTCAACCTGGTCCTTTAAGCACTTCCTTATACTCATAACACTAGGCCAAACTCCTGGGGCCACAGAATAATTGGATATGGTTCTTGGCCTTGAATTTACAGTGTAATAGTGAGGATTAAACCAGTAGATCTGATTCAAATAGAAAGGCACATTTGCCCACTGTGAAGGGCTCAGTGGGATAAGCTTGGCTGTGTACACACGGCAGTTGAAAGGTGAGAGAACATGTGGAGGTGGGAGGGGTCAGACTTGGAAGAATTTAGGCTTTAAGGTGAAGAATATTTTGGGCAATTGAAAAGCAGAGGAAATTAAACATGCTAGACTCAGGAGGATTTACATCATCTGGGATTTCAACTGATAAAATCCAAATGTCGTGGAAAGCTCATATTACACTGTCAGATTTGCAGTTAGGTAATTTGCATGAGTATTTTAGGCAAAAGTATGCCTTTTCTCTCAACTTGCAACTAAAGGAGACTTCAGATGAATGTATTTCAGTATTCTTCAGTAGTTCTGAGAATATGTGACCATACCAGGTGGGTAGACGGGGGTGGTGGTGGTGGTGGTGGTGGTGGTTATTTATCAGTGTTCCTCCATTTTGACTGACTTCAGTCATAATCAACATATTCTTAGTTTTATTGTTTCTAGGTTATTTCCTTACTTGAATTTTCTCTTTTACATTCTCGCACTTCGATTCATATGATAGATAAAAGTGCTCTGTGTTTCAGACTTAGAAAGTAAAGTCCCTCTTCAAGTTTGATAATCAATGACATCACTTATTGTTAAAGCACTTACATTTCTGGGGAATGAATGCATCAACAGAACAGAAGTACGATATAGTTTCAGTTGTCCTACAAAAATATTGCAGGATCCCAATAGTTTGATTTGTGACTTAAAAATGCGATAAGACCAAACCCAAGAACTGAGGGAGGAATGTTTCAAATCAGATTAATGTAGGAACTGCAGTGTGTCATTCCTCAGCAGACTGTCCCTTCCTCAACCCTCAACCCACCTCATTCAATTCCAGTAAGAGTTTCAAAGCTACAAGAGCCACTTCAGTCACATAGACCACAGTCCAGTTGCCCCTCCCTCTACTCCAACATTCCAAGCCCGCTGATAAGGAGCAGCACTTAGAAGGAGTAAAATGTTTCTCTACCCTTGAAATTACAACATGCTATAAGTCTTTAAGTAAATTTCCAGTGATTTACTTTGAAGTGACAGAGCATAATATACTACACTGACAGGAACTGATTCTTGGGACTTAATCAAACCTACAAGATTTGGAAAACAATGATTAAACCAACAAACTGAATAGTGCTAATTGTGTATTTGTCTACTTCGAATGATACAGTCATGCCTGTGAACACTGAAATGCCAAACTCAGTGAGACATCTTCTTTATTTTACATTTATTTATTTATTTATACATTCTTTTCTAAAGCGATACTTAAAATCTATGTGTTAATTTTAGGAATATCCAACAATTGGACAACTCATTGATAAACTGGTACAAAACAATGTTTTGTTGATCTTTGCTGTAACACAAGAACAAGTTCATTTATATGAGGTAAGCAAACGTAATTTTGAAAATTTTAAAAGAAGATTATGTATCATGAAACTAACTCTGTGAGTTTAAACATGGGAAGGGCAATGAATAATCATTGACACATACCAAATGTACTGGGCACTTGGCAAATTTAACCCCTTTACCACTTGCAACTTAAGTTAATAACTGCGGATGTGCAGTGGGGAGTCAAGGGACAGTTGTGGGAAGTGTATCATGAAACTAACTCTGTGATTTTAAACATGGGAAGGGCAATGAATAATCATTGACACATACCAAATGTACTGGGCACTTGGCAAATTTAACCCCTTTACCACTTGCAACTTAAGTTATTAATATAACTGCGGATGCGCAGTGGGGAGTCAAGGGACAGATGTGGGAAGGCAAGGAAGAAAGAAGCATGGAAATGAAAAAGATAAGTTGCAAGAGCATACATTTTACCTAAAAGTAGATTTTCTCCTCGTAAGCTGTTTTGTCTGATGAGGGAGGACTTAACAGAGAATGGAGAAAGTCTTATAAATGGGACATAGTTCTTTGACATTTGCAAGTTAGAAACACAAAAAAACCACACGCAAGCGGAACTGGGTTGTATCCCAAATAGAGACACAACTAAAGCTATTGAGAAGTGGAAAGTTAAAAGAAAAAACTTGTGAAATTGGTCCAAAATTTAATTTCTCCTTTAAAGTGGCTGGATTTGCAGTTTTGGGAAGGAAGCACCAACTGTCAACAGGAACCATTTTATTAGACAAAATAATGTTTGAAAACTATTCTTTGAATTGTAAAACATACAAGTGGACTTCTAAGAGTTTATAGAAAAAAATGGAATTAAAGTAGGGTTTATTTTACTGAAACATTTTCAAATCCATGTATATTTTTTCATAATATGCATTTTCCATTAACTTTTTGAAGACCCCTCTTATATAATTCTATGATTTCTTTCCAGCCTAAGAAAAACAGTATGTCAAAAATGGCACAAATTGGGGTATTAGCAAATGATCTATTGCTAATCTAAAGTTTTACAGAGAAGGTATATTTAGCACAGGCCTTAGAAAATGTAGAGAAATTAAATCTTTTATGCCTTCTTTAGAGAAGCTTCATGTACTCCTAAACTCAGAGTCTGATCTTCTATTCCTTTTGAAAGAACCTCTTAACTTGCTTGGTGACCTTACAGGGCTCATGAAACTCTGAGATTATTTGACAGAGGCTTTGATTAAATGCCACTCACTACTAAGAACGATGCAGTCCATGAACTTGCATTGGGTTCTTGTGGAAAGCATCCAGGAGGAGATGCTATCTTGCATTTTTAATGAGAGGAGGGTATTGTATGCCCAGGCGAGATTGCCTTTTTCTGCAGACAAGGGCAGTCCTTTGCACTCAAACTCCATATTTGAGGTCTTTGTTCTACTCAGAAACCATGTGGGTTTACCTGATCTGGGCATTTTCTTAAGGCTCTTTAGTGTGTGATACTTGTTTCCAGTGGTTTTAAGAAGTAGAGTTGAATTGAGATTAAAAAACATAATGCAATAGTGAATTTATTCTGCCTTTGATTCTTAAGGTTAGAGTAAGAAGACCCTGGGGGTCACAGTACCTCCTCCATAGCAGAGCTCTGGTCTAGAAGAGGGAGGGGGAGTTGCACCAAACCTTTCTTCAAAAGAGAGTCTGGGAAACAGGATGGATGATCATGAACACAGGCTCCCATAACTCACTCTGGTAATAGTCTTTAAGACTCACAACTCGTTTATATGTCCCCCCCAAAACTGCTATTAAGAAGACAGAAGAAGATGAAAAATAACTATGTGGCAAAACAGAATCTGTCGGATTTCAGCTGGTTGCATCCATGGTTCCCCTGTTGCAAAGGAAATGATCATTTCCAAGGAAAACGCCAGATTAGAGTCTGCCTCTAATGTAACAGCAGGACATTTATTTTGCCTGCCTACTAATCTCATTATGAGCGAATTTATGTTCTGTCATGATCTGTGGTCTTTACCAGCCAGGCTCCACTAAATTCAAAGGGACATTTTCAGGGAGTTCTGCAGTGGACCAGGTCAGCAGCCCACTCTCTGATTCTAGTCCTTTCATTATTTTATTTTTATTTTGATGGGCTCATCCCTCCATCTACATTAGCTGGGGCAGGCAGCAGCCTGGTCTAAAGAAAATGACAGCAGCATTGCACTTTCCTGAAGCCTTCACACAGCGTGAAAATGCTGATCTCCTGTTTTATTGATAATGAAAACTGAAAATAGACCAATAATGCCTTGTGTTGCCTTTCAATTTAAATCTCTTAGAGGGAGCGCTCTGTGCGTGCAAGAGTCCTATGCAACCTGATGTTTGGATGGCTGTGATATAAAAAACATAACTACTGAAAATGAAAACCAATGGTAGGATTTTAAGAAAGCAATTAAGTGCTTAGATCTAAGGAAGATTCCAGAAGGAAAACATTCTCCTGCGTTGTATGTGAAGCTCACGTAGGTGCTTGCACAGCAGACACATTTGGGCTGGGTTCCATGGCAGCCTTGTCTTGCAGCAAATGCGATATATGTTGCCTATTCGTGGACTGCAGGAAAACGACTGTTTTTCAGTAATTTGGGTAAGATGCTTTGGACTGCCCAGGTGGTAATGTTCCTGTATATCATAACAGCGACGAGCAAGCGATGCAAAGCATAAAGTAAGCAGTTCTGCCTTTGGTTCTGCACCCCCAGACTTTAGCAAACAGATGATTTTGAACAAACTTATTATTATGAATAGTTTCCTGTTTGTCCAATTACAGGGTTCAAAAGATAATGATAGGTAATAGACTGAGCACTAGGTAGTATATTACATTCCAGTGCTAAATACTATTTTGAGTCAAGAATCAATTACCCAAGGTAAAAACAATTTTTATATCTCTTCTGTTGTTTTGAGATGTCTACTGTTCATTTGCATTAAAAGAGTATCAGGCTACTAAGCCCAAACTGCCTAATTTGATGAATCTTTCTCTTCCTAGTGAGATCTTGAGACAAAAAGCAATTCAATCAATGTTCTTTACTACATTGTCAAATCACGTTATTAATCATTTGGGTTATTTATAAGACTTTAAAATGTTCTGTATCTTTCGAAAATGTCTACTTGTGGCTAGAAAAGATGACTTTTGTGAAGTTAACAACAATGGTTATTATATGGCCTGGTCTTTATGATGTAATGCTGAACACAGTACCTAAAAGCATCAATAAGTATATTGGTAACAGACACTTCCAGTTTACTCACTACTGTCCATGGCATCATTGATGTCACTGGGATCATTAGGATAGAGCCATGTAAGGAAAGCATAGGGACGAGGGTACAAACAGGTTTTTATAGCAAAAGGCCCTTCCTTCTGGAGACATATACCTCTTAATTGGATCTTGCTCTTCTTTCTGTCTAGAGCAATTCTCAATACACAGTAGATCTTCAGTAAATGCCTGTTTAGTGACTATAAAAGTATCTTATCTTGGGGCCAGCAGGTGGCATGGTGGTTGAGATGCTGAACTCCCACCTGGCCATCTGTGATTGAAGTCCCAGACCTGGTGGCTTGCTTTCTTACTTTCTCTCCCTCTCTCTCTGGTATGTACACATGCTCTATAGTATATATATGTGTGTATATATATAATAATTTTTGAGAGGTTTTTGCTATAGGGTGTGTGTGCTCACCAGACAGAGAGAGACAGAGAGACAGAAAGCGAGAAATCACCCCCCAAGGGGGATGACCACACCGCAATCCCTTCTCCTCCATTCTTCTCTCGGGATCTAGGGCACACACACACACACGCGCCCGGTGTGAGTTTAAGCCACCAGGTCCGGGACTCGAACCGCGGTTGACTATGTGGGAGTCCAGCGACATAGCCATTACGCTAACTGCTGGTCCCTAAAATAAATAATTTTTTAAAACACCTTACCTTATATTTTCTAAAATTGAGTCAAATGTCCTAAATAGGGACTAGGAGTTTTGTGTGGTAAACGCTTATCAAGGTGGAGGAAGCTGTGTTCACAGAAGCCCATGTTAACCGTTGCTAGGATCCTCTTTAGCCCTGGCTGTCCCTTCTTCCACCACTCCCATCTTAGACCCAGATGGCACCAGAGAGGAAAGAAAGACTGCCATCGATCTCAGGACCAGCCTTTCAGAGCAACTCTACAACCATCTCACTAAGCCCTGAAAGGCCTAGTAAGCAATTACTGACTGATCCGGAAAACAAATACAAAGAGCAGCCACAAGACGCTGTTAGCCTGGTGTTCTCGTGGGGCTTGCGAGGTGATCTACCATACATGGGTTTCTATTTTTCAGGAGTCAGTTTAAACCCTGTTTTCATTTCACTCTTCCCCGCTTTCTTCTTGCTCTTTTGAGCTTTTCACTACTGCAAGACAGGAAAGGAGGCAGAGAAAATAGGGACAGAGATAAAATTAAACATTGCTATTTATAGCCTGTTCTAGTATTGTTTGTTATATAATGTTCCTACTGGGAAAGACCAAGACAATTTTGCTCCAATGGAAATTCCTTAATCTCTCCAGCCTCAGTTTATGCAAAATAAAAGGGTTAGACTGAGTGGTTTCTAATTTTAACAGTCAGTGACTGATCTTGAAAGGGGAAATTACCATGAATTCCAATGATCTCCGCACAGATAATAAAGTTCAGTTAGCTGTAATGTAGCTAATGTTAGGGCATGGTCTTTATCCTATCAATCCTGTCCTATGTGGGCTATTTCAAACCTGCGAGTTATTTTAGTGAAAATGAAATCATCTAGGAATAAAAAGAGAACTTCTGGATTATGAGACATGTCCATAAAGTAATAAATTGCTCTTAATTCAAACATAATGGAAAGGATTTTGATTTCTCCTCCTTTGATGGTATCTGAAAACAAACACTGAAAAAAGCCAGCTGCCTACACTTTTCTCATTAACGAAAACATTCCTCAGAGTGGGAGGATTTGGAAAAAATCGTCAGAATATCGTATCAGGCAGAGTTGTTAGGAGTGTTTCTCAGGCTAATTAATACCAACCATAAAAGTGATCAGGAACTACCTCTTAGGCCACACATAGTACATTTCTTCTAAAGTACTCAAAGCCTTGGAATCCATTGTGTCTTAATGAGATGCCATAACAGGCCAACCCATGTAGACACAGCAAATGAGAGTTCATCAATACAGAATCTGATTTCAAGATTTACACATCACTCACAATGGCTCATATATCATTGGAACCGAGATGCTATTAGATAGCACAGTCAGTCATCTATCCATCCACTCATTCATTTATCAAACACCTTATGAGCACCTTCCATGAACTTTATTTGTTATAAGGGACTTAATTGGCAATTATAAAACTGCTTTTGATGCTAGTACTATCATAGTGTTGTGAAGCCCTTCACACTGAGGGTGAAAACGGAGGGCTGGTGATGATCCATAGCTATGACTGATAGTATTAGAATAATAATAGGAAAGACACTTTATTAGGTAGCAGCCTGTAGGCTAAGGGCTTTAATATCTATGTAGGGCTGGGACCAGCAGTTAGCGTAATGGCTATGTTGCTGGACTCCCATGTAGTGGACTGCGGTTCAAGTCCCAGACCCGGTGGCTTAAACTCACGCTGGGCATGTGTGCATGCATGCGCAAGATCCCGGGAGGAGAATGGAGAAGGGATTGCGGCGTGACTATCCCCCCTGGGGGGTGATTTCTCGCTTTCTGTCTCTCTGTCTGTCTTTCTCTGTCTGGTGAGCGCACACCCTATAGCAAAAACCTCTCAAAAAAAGGTGAAAGTTTCCAAAAAAAAAAAAAAAAAAAAAAAAAACCAAACTCTCAAAACTTAGCCATTCTGAGGTTACAGCCTCAACCACTGAGATAAGTCACAATTGAACTTAGGCTTCTGTAGTAAAGGGGCATTCTAGCCATTAGATGACCACAGAAATAGCCTTTTAAATAAAGTAACCAACTTTAAAAGTCACTATAAAAGCACAGAGCCCAAGGAGGGAGCAGAGTCACCTGATGGATGATCCAGCATAGGAATTCCCCACAAATGACAGAAACTTTCAAAGCCAGGAATCGCCTAATCTAGGGTATTTTACTTTTGCTGTTAATTTAAATGAATAGAGCAATTTAAAGATGTGTAGACCTGAAAAAAAAAGAGAGAGAGAGAGAGACATTTGGATTCTGCCCTTTGGGTTATTTAAGCTCTCAGTGGTAAGAACAGGCCACACAACTAGGGACCATTATGCATTTGCCAACCTGTCTAAAACAACTACTAACTATGGTGATCACTACCTATGGTTCCAATTAAAGGGGGACTCGGGGGACATTTGTTCTGACAAGGGCTATAGGCTTATGATGACAGAGTTCAAGCACACAGAAAAACAGAGCAATATAATGAAAATGCATACTGCTGCCCAGTTTTCTCACATCTTAGCATTTCATTACCATATTTGGCTCAGACTTTTAAAAGAAATGAAACTTCCCAGATACAGTTGCCTGCTATGTAATTGCCCAACTTTGATCCTATCTTCTTTTTTCCTTTCCTAGAGGTAATCATCACACTCATACTTGTTGTGTGTGTGTGTGTGTGTGTGTGTGTGTGTTATTAAAAATATGTGTACAGCTATAAATAATTATGTTGTTTTGGCTTATGACCATTATTATAATAAGATATACTTCTATGCTATATATATTATCTCTACAAGCTGCTGTTTTCCTTTTAATTTACGTATTTACATTCATTCACTGTACATCAATACAGTATACAAAATAAGATTTTCCATTCAGAATACACTGTATACTGGCTCAATCAAGGATATTACCATACATGCTATCATCAATGAATATTTTTTCATTTCTTGTTTCTTATATATTTTGCTTTCCTTTTCCCCCGCTTTGATTCCCTACCTCTCACTCTCTGCCATTTCCCACTTTCGTCCCACGTTGTCTCTGGTATCTATAGTTGTTTCCCACACTTTTTCTTTTTCACATTTTATTGATTCATTAAAGATCTTAACTAATTTTAAAACTTTCGGGACCAGCAGTTAGCGTAATGGCTATGTCGCTGGATTCCCATGTAGTCGACTGCAGTTCGAGTCCCGGAACCGGTGGCTTAAAACTCACGCCAGGCGCGTACGCGTGTGTGCCCAAGAGTGCCCAAGATCCCGAGAGGAGAATGGAGGAGAAGGGATTGCGGTGTGGCCATCCCCCCTGGGGGGTGATTTCTCGCTTTCTGTCTCTCTGTCTTTCTCTGTCTGTCTGGCAAGTGCATGCGCCCTGTAGCAAAAACCTCTTCAAAAAAAAAAATCTTTCAATAGCAAGCATAGCTTATATATACATATCTATGAACACATGTCTGATTTTAGGCATAAACCTCATTGAGTAAAGTGAACATACTATAAAGTAGCACTTAACTTGGGCTATATTGCTTATAGCAGTCCTTAAATAGGTATTTTTTAATTCCAAGAAAAACAGTTTTAGTTTTATTAGATACAAATAAAAAAATGTTAAGAGAAATTTGCTTAATACTTAAAGCCAGGAAAAAGTTTAGGTTTCAATTCAAACAGTAGGTAGATGAACCTGTCAATAGTTCAAGAGAAGACAAAAATTTTAAAATCGGGAAATCAAAGCATAGAAGAATATCAGCAGTGTTTTAGTCTAAAGTCAAAAAATTCTATTTCACCAGTTCAGTCTCATGTCATTAATCTCTCTTCTATTGAATTTACAGTGATACTATGATCTGATCTTTCCATTTAAACCCTGGAAGTTGACATTCAACTCCAGACCTGTCTCTACCATTAGGATAGCCATTTTCTTGGTTGTTTCTGTACTCTTAATTCTGTGTGTCCAACTTTAGTTTTCCTGATATAGCACTCCCTTCGTCACTTCTAAAAGAGCTCATCTGGTGTTGGTAAGTTCTTTCAGGTTTTGTTTATCTGAGAATGTTTATGGTTTTTTTCCCCATATGAAAGATAATCTTGCCAGGTATAGTATTCTTGGTTGAATTTTTTTTTTTCACTTAACACTTTGAATATATTTTCCCATTCTTTCCTTGCTTACATTGTTTTTGATGAGAAGTCCAACATTAGCCTGATAGGTTATCCTTTGAAAGTAACTTGATATTTCTCTCTCCCCAAAATTAGTATCTTGTCTCTGTCTGTGCTTTTGGTCAATCTGGCTATGATGTGCCTTGGAGATCTTCTTGGGTTGATTCTATGTGGGGTCCTTTGTATTTTGGGGGTCTGGATATTTGACTGCCTCTCTAGGCTTCGAAAGTTTTCTTTCAAGATTTCATGGAATAGATTATCAATGCCCTTATTAGTTTCTTCACCTTCTGGGATACTGATGATCCAGATGTTTGGGCATTTAATGATATCTAGTATTGCACATTATGTTATTCTCATTTTTTGTGCTATTTTCTCAGTCTTTTTGGTGAATTTTTCTAGGTCAGAGGTTCTATCTTCTACATCTGAGATTCGATCTTCTGCATGATCAAATCTGCCTTTCATACTTTCAAGGGAGATTTTGATTTCCTGTATTCAGTCTTCATCTCTAACAATTCCATTTGATTCTTTTTTTTAATGATTGTATTTTCTCTTTCAGCTCATGCAAGAACTTCTTCACCTCCTAGAATGCATTGTCTCTTTTCTTCTTCATCTTCTGGAGTTCATTGTCTCTCTTCTCTTGCATCTCTGTTAGCTTTGTCACTATAAATATTTTAAATTCTTTATCTGTCATATCTATAAGTTCCCTTGTATTGTCTATGGAGGATAAGGAGTTACTCTTATCCCTTAGGGGAGAGATATTTTCTTGGTTTCTCATTTCTTGTGTCTTTGCAGAGGTTTCTGGTCATCTAATGGATTATATGTTTTTTCCTAGTGTTTGGAGTTAAATTTGAGTATTCAGAGGCATGCCGGAGGAGGTGACCTGAAATCTCTAAACAGTGACATTTTTCTCCCTTTATGCAGCAGATTTAATGGAAATTGAGGATTAATCTGACCCTAAAAGTGTTCAAATACTTGGCTACTGAGCACCTAGAGCTGTCTAGAAAATCAGTGTGTGGAGGCTCAGCAGAAAAGTGAGAAAAGTAAAAAGAAAAGGAAAAGGAAAAAGAGAAAAAAAAAAAAAAAAAAAAAAAAAAAAAAAAAAAAAAAAAAAGAAAGAAAGAAAGAAAGAAAAAGAAAAAGGAAAAGAAAAAAAATTTTTTTAAAGAGAAAAAATGTTAAGCAAAAAATGAAAACCACGCAGCATGCCGGTCAGAACTCAGATAGACATGGCTGGTGATTTGCTTGTCCTATAGGGACAGGGGGAAAGGTAAGAATAAGCGAGACAAAAGAGCAATAGAGAGCTAAGAAGTTTAAAAATTTAAAAAAATTAAAAATACATATAGAGAAAGAGACAGAGAGAATAAAAAATAGGGTACTTTAACCTGGCTCCTGGCCAGATCTGGGAGGCAGGAGGGTGAAGTCTGGGCAGAAGGTCTTCAATGGTCCTAATCCCTGAATGGGGCCACTCAGAATTCAGATAGACATGGCCAGTGATCAGCTTGTCCTGGCTCCTGGCTAAATCTGAGGGCTAGGAAGGTGAAGTCTGTGCAGAAGGTCTTCAGTCACAAGTTGCTTTTTGATTCAATACTATATTTTTGTTTTTAAAATTTTATTTACTTATTATGATAAAGTATACATTACGTGAACTTTATCATTTCAATTATTTTTAAGTGTACAATTCTGTGTCATTAAGAACATTCGCATTGCTGTGCACTATGTTAGTAGGCTTATCTGTGGAGCTACGCATAGCTCTGGTTTACTCCATCCCATCGCTATGCATATTCCATTCAACATATACATTTCAGTGTGTTCAGGCTGCCATTGGGGGGTTCAGATCACTTCCAATGCAGCATTGCAAGTGTTGTAGCCATGCACAGCCTTGTTCACCTGTTCTCTATTGACGATCTATATCTGGAAATGAAGTTTCTGTTCACAGGAGAATGGCTGCTTCTTCTCCTTCTTCTCCTCTTCCTCCTCTTGCTCCTTCTTCTCCTTTATGTTATATCAGAGAGCACTTGTATATGCATAAAGAGGGAGAGTGGGAGGGAGAGAGAGAAAAACCCCCACCTCGCCAAGGGGTCTGGTCACATTGCAATCATTTTTCCTCTTTTTTTTTTTATCCCATCAGGATCCTGGGCACATGTGCAATTGCCTAGCATGTGTTTCAAGCCACCAGGGCCTGAATTCCAACTATAGTTGGTCATGGGGGATCTGGCTCCATCTGCACAGCCCTGAACTGCTGCTCTGTGGGGCCAGACTGGCGTCTTCAATTTCACTGGGTTTCTTCAGGTTACATTGCAAAGCGGTTGTATTAGTTATTCTCCCAACAACGATGTAGTACAAAAGTATGGCCAAAACAAAACTTTAAATTACACTCTTTATGATTATAAAATTAATACTGTACCTGTTATTTGCAAAAGGGGGGTAGTACAAAAAAAAAACACACAAAAAAGAAATAAAGTTTACTTATAAACTCACCATTCAGACATAGCTAACCATTATTGACATTTTAGAGTAAGTCTTCTCTGCCTTTTTTCTTGGCGTGCATTTCCATATTTTAACATAATTGACATCATACTGTACATATTAAGGATGTTCAAGTGTTTTGTTGAGTTCCTATATTAATAGTCTTATAAAGACATAAAAATTCAATTGCATTAGTTGTACATCAAACAATCACTATTACAGATGAAAATAACATTAGATCCTACAAAACTCTGGGCCTATGGTTGCCCTACTTATGGAATGTGTGCTTTAAAATTAAAGCAAACGTGTCCCCTTGCCATGAGCAGTGCCAAAGCTGTGCAAGTACTACATTTTTACCTCCCAGGTTACGTTTACATGTTCACATGATACATGACCACTTGTTTACTCATGCTTGTCTAACTTTAATAGTATTAACTAATTCTTTTTAGTATTACCTTTTTTTTCAATCCTAAAAAGTGTCCTGTTGGGTTAAGACTCTGACATATGTCAGTAAGCCCCCTCTCTGAACAGTCAAATGCTCAAAACCATGCAATTACCTTTCTCTACGCTTTCTCTGACAACATTTGTAATGCTGCTTAATTCAGTTCCCCACATATGTACATCCTAAAGCCTTTTCTATATCCCTGGTTGACCGCTCTGTGTAGGTATCTGTGGTGTTAGCCCAAATTGTGATCCTGAAAGTCAGCAGGTGACAGGTGGATAAAGCAGATGGATCCTACATGGTCAACTATGGTTCAAGTCCTGGACCCAGCAGCTTGAAAATCACACCGGGCATGTGATTTTCATGTACATGA
This sequence comes from Tupaia belangeri chinensis, assembly GCF_000334495.1. Taxonomy (NCBI): domain Eukaryota; kingdom Metazoa; phylum Chordata; class Mammalia; order Scandentia; family Tupaiidae; genus Tupaia; species Tupaia belangeri. Next base: position 2,915,535 of record NW_006160198.1, read on the forward strand.
ATGCCAAAAATTCCAGGAGGAGAAAGGAGGAGAGATTGTAGTGGACTGTGCTCCCTGAAGGTGATTTCTTACTTTCTTTCTCACAGTCTTTCTCTGTCACTCCCCAGCAAGTGCTTGTGCCCTACGTCAAAAACCAAAAAAAAAAAAAAAAAAAAAAAATTAAAATTATGGCCCTGCTTAAAGGGAGCTCACTTTGGCTTGAGTCACCATGGGAGAGTCTGCATTTTCCAAGGCAGAGCCGGCATAGCTTATTTATTTTTTTGAGAGAGAGAGAATTTTGCTGCAGGGTGCATGTGTTCACCACAGAGACACAAAGTGAGAAATCACCTCCAGAAGAGATGGCCACACCACAATCTCTTCTTCTCCTTTCTCCACTCAGGATCTTGGGCATTCACACACATGCATCCAGCGTGAGTTTTTATTTATATATGTATGATCAATTATTTGATTAGTTTCTTGGCAAAAAATCTAGAACACCAATTTGTGAGGATAAACTCCATTTGTAAGGGCAAATGCGGATGACAGGTAGCCGTGGAGCTGAGGAACAGCTTTGATTTTTGGTTAAATTTGTGAGTCCACAGATTTCTCATTAATCTTTCTGTGCTGCTCTGAAATCTCGTATTTCTCCTTTTCTGTGTTGAAGATCTCACCTTCCTGGTGTCTGGGCTTCTGCAATTTCTTTTTCTTGAAGTAAGCAT
>NW_006160198.1:2916393-2939506 GCF_000334495.1 Tupaia belangeri chinensis
TGGCTCAACAGCTTTCGAGGCACATCTTCAGTAGGATAATACCTAGGCATTCTGTGCAGTTTAACCACCCAGGTACCACCATTCTTGTCTCCACCAACTGGTTTTGTGACAATCGCAAGAACCTTCTCCTTCTTTTTCTTTTTGATCCTGGATTTAGTGACCAAGTATTTCCTCTTGTACGTGGCCTTCCCGGAATACATGGCAGACTGGGAGTATCTGCCGATGCCCAGACTAGGATGGGGTTTTGGCTGCAATGGGGCCTCCCCTTCTTCAGCTTTTTAGCTTGGGGTCACCCTTTTAAACCTTGCCACTGGCATCAGCCTTCTTGGCTTTAGGTTTCTTCTCCTTAGTATCCTGCTTTGCAACTTTTTCACCTGCCATCTTGTATAGTGGGAAAGAGAGCTAAACTCCCTCCCCAGCATAAGTTTTAAACTGCCAGATCCTGGACTTGAACTGCAGTTGACTACATGGGAGTCCAGTAAGATAACACCATCTACTGGTCCCGCCAGCATAGCTCTTTAATCTTCTCCTCCTTTTTATTTTTAAATAATAGAGAGCTTGAGCATGCATGGTAAAGAGAGAGAAAAACAGAGAAGCATCCTTGACTGGGTCACATCATGGCACAATCCCTTCCCTCGTCCTCCAGCTCCTTAGGATCTGGGGTACCCATGTGCATGCCCTGCATCCTTTCAGGGTGACCTGGGGATCCAAACCATGGCCAGCCATATGACTTCCAGCCTTGTAGCACACGTACATTACAGCTGCGCCATAGTGGCTGGGCTGGAAAAGCCTTTTGGCAAGCATACATGGCACCAAGCACAAAAGAACAAGTTAAATTGGTAGTTTCCTGAACAAAAGAACAGTTTCGGAGTATTGTATATTTTAATTTTATGCCTAATTATCTAAAGATAATTAAGAAGAGCCCAAAATCTGCGCCCAAAATCTGCTCCCAAGGGGCTAGTATTAATTACTACATAGTTTACTATTCTGTCACCCTTACAGTATTGAATCTTCATAAAATAAAGAGAAAATTCAGAGAGTCATTTTTTGAGCTTAAACAGTTTGGGCATATTTTATTCATTAATTCAGGAGTTAGCATACTTTTTCCATAAGGTGACCGAAAACAAAGGATGCCCAGATGTTTATCTGAACTTCAGATAAACCAATAGTTTTTAAGAGTAAGTATAGCCCACACAATATTTGGGACACACTTAAACTAAACATTTTTCATTGTTTGTCTGAAACTCAGTTATAACTGAGTGTCCTATTTTATTTGCTAATCTATCTATGATTTAAGCTTTGTGGGCCATATGGTCTTTGTCATGACTACTCAACTCTACCATTGGAGCATGAAACCAATGTTGGACAATCAGTAAACAAATGAGCTTAGTTGGTACAAAAACAGGCCCAGAGACCGCAGTTTGCTTATCCTTATCATCCACTTGTTCTATGACTATGTGTGTGCCTTTCATGTGCTGAGCACTGAACCAAGCACTGGGAATATAGAAGAGAATAAAAACAGATCCTGTTTTTGTCCTCGCAGGCCTACAGAGTAGTAGGAGGAAACAGGCTAAAAAAATAATTAATGAGCAAGTAGCCAATTATAACTTTTAATAGTGTTAGCCAGGAAATGAAAAAAATATATAGTGGGCAGCAGTGGAGAGACTAATTAAGGAGAGAGTAAGGGCTTCCTTAGAAAGGAAAGGTAAGACTTCTTTTTAAGAAATGATAATAAGTCAGCAACCTGAAGGTTGAAGAGTTTTCAAGAGGGCAAGGCATGTGTAAAGGCCCTGAGGCAATAAAGGACTCAGTGCTCAGTATGTGTAAGAATTTGAACTGGGGACCAGCAGTTGGCGTAATGGCTTTTGCTGGACTCCCATATAGTCAACTGCAGTTCAAGTCCCACACCCGGTGGCTTAAAACTCACACTGGGTGCGTGTGCATGAGTGCCCAAGATCCCGAGAGGAGAATGGAGGAGAAGAGATTGCGGTGTGGCCATCCCCCCGGGAGGTGATTTCTTGCTTTCTGTCTCTCTGTCTCTCTCTGTCTTTCTGACGAGCTCATGCACCATATAGCAAAAACATCTAAAGGAAAGAAAGAAAAAAAATTTTAACAAAGGCTAGTCATCTTGGAGTGTGCTGGGACGAAAGGAGATGAGACAGGCAAGCTGAAATCAGACTTCTCTATCTTGAGGGCCAAAGGAAGTAGCATGGTGTAGCCATGGCAGCAGACATGTAAAATGCCGTTCCTGTTGCTAGGTGGATGCCCCTATGAATTATGACTATATAGATTTTTTTTAATGTAATGCCTTTATTTTCTAAATTGCCACAACCCCACCTAGACCTTTTTATACCAGCAGTTCTCAAACTTTGGTGCTCATTGCAATCACCTAGGGAGCTTTTTTTTTTTTTTAAAACAAAACAAAACAAAAAACAAAAAAAAATGTCCACACTACATCCTGATCTGATTAAATCAGTATCTCTGGGGCCAAGATCCAGGCACCAGTGTTTCGTTTTTGTTTTTCAGTTTTGCTATAGTGTGCATACACTCACTGGAGAGAGACAGAGAGGAAGTGAGAAATCACTTCCCATGAGGAGATGGCCATGCCACAATCCCTTCTCTTCCATTCCTTGATTTGGGGCACACACACACACACACACCTGGTATATTTTCCAAGCTGCTGGGTCTGGGACTCAATCATGAAGTCAGCCATGTGAGATTCAGTTGCCTTAATCTTCATGCTACCAGTTGGCCCCCTTTAAAGAGCTCTGCTGGTATGGGGTGGCCTTGCAGTACAGTAGTAATTAAACCCTATGTGGAAGGAGCCAGACCCCACATGACTAACTGTGGTTCAAATCCCAGCCTAGAGGGCTTTGAAAAACATGCCAGGTGAGAGTGCATGTGTGCCCCAAATCCTGATAGGATGGAGAAATGGAGGGAACAGATACCACACCCTCATTTGGGGGGGTACCTTCTCCCTCCTCTCTGTCTCATACATGTGCGTGTGTGAGTGAGTGTTCGCACCCTGCAGCAGTTAGAAGCTCTACTGGTATATCCAATTGAGGGAGCTTGTTAAAGTGCAGACGCTGATTCAGAAGGTCTGGGCTGGGGCCCGAGAGTCTGCATTTCTAACAAGCTCCTAGATGATGCTGATGCTGCCAGTCTTCCCACCACACTTTGAGTATCCAGGGCCAATACCTCTTTGCCAGTCCTCGCACATACACCTGCTTGCTATGTTTTCTTCCCCTTCATCGCCTTCCTACTCGTCATCCTTCAAAGTTTTATTACCTGCCGTTTGGTCTGCAAAGCACATAGGCTGCTACTGAACCTCACATCGCTTCCCCTTTTAAAAGAGCTTTCTAAAGCTTTGGGACTCTCATTCCCCAGCTAAGGTCTGCAATCCCTCTCTGAAGGCAAGGTAATCTTATTAAAAGAAGATCTGAAGTATCCTCAGTAACAAATGCTCAATGGAGCCTCTTTGTTCTCTAAGTCTCCATTCTCCAGTGCCTCTCTGTGCATTTGTTTGTCTCAGAACAGTCATGCACCACGGGGCCATTTGTCTTCCCTTATCACTCTGTTACTGCTGCCGAGCACTCGCTCAGCTGTGCACCGCAGCTCCGCGGCTGACAAGATAATTACATTCTAGGCAGACTGCAAGAAAGACAGGTAGTGCTCCAAAGTTCCGAGGCCGACTACCTAGTCATCGCTGGTGCAGACTTCAAGATCAAGCACCTGATCTAATTAGCACACTCCCATCGCTACCTGCCTGACTGTGGAATGCTGACAATTGAAAGCCTGAAGGCAAAGCAGAGATCGTGCATCCCAGAGACAGACATTCATGCTACCCCTGTGCCAGAAACAATTACCTGTTCTTTTTGGAATCTTGGGTGTCCTCGTAACACAGTCAAGCCTGGGGGTAAACTTTTGCATAATACTGGGAGCCCCGCATTTCCCGATAATGAACATGAGAGCCAGTGGAATAAAACCCCACAAGAATGAAAGACCTCACGGGAAGAAAGCCCTCTGATTGCCTTCAGAAGGACTTACTTCAGAAATGCCGGCTGGCCGCTAGCTCTGGAAGAAGCACACTGCTCAACAAAAGCAAGGCTTCATCAGCAAAGAGATGTTTTCTTTTGACCAGATAAATAGCAAAATATGGTCCCCCAGGACTTATTTTTTATTTTTTACTTTTTTTTTTCATATCTATGCTTTTGCTACTTCCTACATTTCTTTCAAGATGTTTCTTTGAACTTGAAAACATTACAGTCACAATTCTTTTTCTTCTCTTCCTATTGCTTTGGGTAGGAAAGTGTCCTATAATCTCTCACTCCCTGTATTAAATGTCCTATAATCTCAAAATCCCTATATATACATATAAGGCGTTATTTTCTTACATTTCTAGTGAGTTGCCTGCCCTTTTTTGCTGATGCCATTTGTACTAGTTCCTCCCACAGGACGCTGGTGATAGAGCGTGAGCAACAGCTTTAAGAGTCAAGACCTACTTGGGAACCAGCAGTTAGCATAATGGCTATGTCGCTGGACTCCCACGTAGTCGACCACGGTTCGCGTCCCGGACCAGGTGACTTAAACTCATGCCGGGCGCGTGTTCATGCGTGCCCAAGATCCTGAGAGGAGAATGGAGGAGAAGGGATTGTGGCATGACCATCCCCTCTGGGGGATGATTTCTCGCTTTCTGTCTCTATGTCTCTCTCTGTCTGTCTGGCGAGCGCACGCACCCTATAGCGAAAACCTCTAAAAAAATAAAAAATAAAAAATAAGAGTCAAGACCTACTTCTGGAGCCAGTAGGAACCATGGTGGTTAAGGTGCTGGATTCCCACATGGACTATAGCAGTTCGAGTCCCAGACCTAGCGGCTTGCTTTCTCACTTTCTCTCTCTTTGGTGAGCACACATGCCCTATAGCAAATTAAAATACTAATAATGAAAATAAAACTTTAAAAGAGTCAAGACCTATTTCTACCATTTATTATGTCTATAGCTGGGCAAGATACTCGGTTGTCTAGTTAAAACTAAAGGCTTAAGGGACCAGCAAATGGCATAATGGTTACCTCACTGGACTCCCACATAGTTGACTGTGGTTTGAGTCCCAGACCCAGTGGCTTAAAACTCATACCGGGCATGTGTGTGTGCATGCTCAAAATTAAAAGAGGAGAATGGATTGTGGCATGGCCATCTCCCCAGGGGGCGATTTCTCACATTCTGTCTCTCTGTTTTTCTCTGTCTCTCCAGTGAGCACATGTACCTATAGAAAAAATATCTCTAAAAAACAAACAAACAAGCAAACAAACAAAATAAAACTAATGCCTTAAGGAATCTGAAGAACCCTAGCCCACTGTTATTTAGGAGTTAAATCATATCACCTAAATAGATACTTCTGCCACTTGGTGGCTACTTGCACTCTCTTAAAGATGCCTTTTGAGGAAAAAATATTTCATTTTTAGAAGTAGGTTTTTTTTCCCCCTGGTTTTTTGCCTTAGAGTGCACATGCTTACTGGAGAGAGAGAGAGAGAGAGAGAGAGAGAGAGAGGTAAAGTGAGAAATCACCTTGCAGGAGGGATGGCCATGTAACAACCCAATTATCCTCCATTCTCCTCTCAGGATTTTGAGCATGCATGCACATGCACCCAGCGCCTCTGGGTCTGGAACTTGTACTGCAGTCAGCCATAAGAGAGTCCAGTGCCTTAACCACCATACCACCTGCTGGCCCCAGAATTAAACCTTTTAAAAAAAAAAAAGAAAAAAAAGGGGCAGTTTTAGTTTCACTGAAAAATTCACTGGAAGATACAAAGATTTGCCCCCAAACATGCAAAGCCTCCTCCATCATCAACATCCCACACAGGAGAGGGACACTTGTTATAACTGATGAACCCACAGTGCCACCTTGTTATCACTCAAAGTCCAGTTTACACTAGAGTGCCATAGCGTTGGAATCATATAGTATTATAGCCTTTTCTGATGAGCTTCTTACATTCAGTAACAGGCACTTAAGTTTCCTCCATGTTTTCTTCATGACTTGAAAACTTACTTCTTTTTAGTACTAAGTAATATTCCATTGTTCGAATGTATTACAGTCTATTGTTCTATTTACCGACCAAAGGAAAGTTGGATTGCGTCTAGTTCTTTCGTTTTTGTTTTTGTCTTGTTTTTTTTTTGTTTGTTTGTTTTGTTTTTTTGTTTTGTTTTTTGTTTTTTGCTAGCTCTGCTTCTGGTTTTTGGCAGTTACAAACATGCTGTAAGTATCTGTGTGCAGGTTGCTATGCAGATATACATTTTGACTGCTTTGGGTAAATACCAAGGAGCATAATTGCTGGATTATATATGGTAAGAGTGAACTTAGGGTCAGCAGGTGGCATGGTGGTTAAGGCACTGGACTCTCATATGACTGACCACGATTTGAGTCCAGGACTCAGTGGTTTAAAACTCACACCAGGCGCATGTATGTGCATGTTCAAAATCCTGAGAGAAGAATGGAGGAGAAGGATTGTGGTGTGGCCATTCCTTCGGAGGGATGATTTCTCACTTTCTGTCCCTGTTTCTCTCTGGAAAGTGCATGTGTCCTATGGCTAAAACCTTAAAAAAAAAATTCAGCTTAGTTGTACCCGAATTGCCAAACTGCCTTCCAAACTGGCTATACCCTTTTGTGTTCCCTCCAGGCATGAATGATGGTCCCTGTTGTCCACGTCTTTGTCAGCATTTGCTGCTGTCAGCATCCTACATTTTGGTCATTCTACAGATGGGCAATGGTATCTCATTGCTGTGTTTCCCTGATCTTGATATGAAATGAAATATTTTTATGATATGATATGAAACATTTTTTCATATGTTTATTTGCCATCTGTATATCTTCTTGGGTGAAGTATTTGTTCAGTAACTTGGCCCATTTTTAAATCAGGTATCTGATTTTTATCACTGAGTTTTAAGAATTCTTTGTATCTTTTGGATAACAGTCTTTCATCAGATGTGTCTATTTCTTTTTCTTTTTTTTTTTTTGAGAGGATTTTTTTTTTTTTTTTGCTATAGGGCGCGTGCGCTCACCACACAGACAGAGAGAGACAGAGAGACAGAGAGAAATCCCCCCCCAGAGGGGATGGCCATGCCGCAATCTCTTCTCCTCCATTCTCCTCTCAGGATCTTGGGCACGCACACACACGTGCTCAGTGTGAGTTTTAAGCCACTGGGTCCAGGACGCGAACTGCAGTCGACTACATGGGCGTTCAGCGATATAGCCATTACGCTAACTGCTGGTCCCAAGATGTGTCTTTTTCTTCCAGTCTATGACTTACTTTTTCATTTTCTTGATGATGTCTTTTGCAGAGCAGGAGCTGTAAGGTTTTAAGTCCAGTTTATTAATTATTACCTTCATTGATCATGCCTTTGGTATTGCATCTAAAAAGTTATCGCCTGGGCCAGCTGGTAGCATGGTGATTAGGGCCGCCAAATTCTACTTGGCCACCTGTACGGTTTGAGTCCTAGACCTGGCAACTCAAAAGACACACCAGGAGAATGTGCATGTGTGCCCAAAATCCTGACAGGAGAAGTAGAAGAGAAGAGATTGTGATGTGGCCATCCCCCATAGGGGTGCTTTCTTGCTCGCTCTCTCTCTCTCTCTAGCAAGTACAGACACCTTCTAGCAAATAAAAAAAAAAGGTTATCACTATATTAAGATCATCTAGATTTTTTCACATCTTATCTTCTAGGAATATTATGGTTTTCTGTTCTATACTTGGGTCTGTGATCTATTTGAGTTAAATTTCAGGGAAACTTTAAGGTCTTTTTTTTTTGCACATCGATGTCTAGCTGTTCTAGTATGGCTTGTTGATAAAACTGTCTTCACTCCATTGTATTGCCTTTGTTTCTTTGTCGAAGACCAGTTTATCATACTTGTGTGGACCTACTTCTGGACTCTGTTTGGCTCCCTCATCTATTTGTCTGTTTGCCAATCCCATGCTCTCTGGGTGTAGCTTTTCCAGTAAGTCTTGAAGTCAGGTAATGCCAGTTTTCCGACTTTGCTCTCCTTCAACATTGAGTTGGCCATTCCAAGTCTTGTGCCACTTCATACCAGCTTTAGAATCAGTCTGTTGAAATCCACAGAATAACTTACTAGTATATTGATTGGTATTACATTGAATCTATAGACGAAATGATCAATTTTAAGTCCTATTTATTAATCTTTTCCTTTATGGATAGTGTTCTCTGTGCCCTACTTAAGATATTTTTGTTAACCCTAAGACCATGAAGATGTCTCCCCGACCTTTACAGTGATAAAAGTGAAAATAATTACACATTGGGAGGGAAGGATTCAGTAGTGGGAGACAGTATAAGGGAGAATTCCAGGGGCTGATTATGTTTTATTTCTTTATCTTCATGGTGGTTACACTTGCTTCTTTACTTTTTTTTACTGTTAATTGAACCTTGTACTTACTATTTGTACACTGTGTGTGTGTGTGTATATATATGAGAGACAGAGAGAGGAGAGAAAACACAAACAGGAGCCACTGACTGAAGAGATACAAGGTATTGATGAAAAATACTTTGAAAAATTGGAGAAATATTTGTGAGCAGATTATTTAACACCAAAATTCTCAGTCTATAAAGCCAACTATTTAGTAAATGTACCTTAATAAAATGCCTTTAATATATTTTAATTAAACACACTTAATAAGTATATTTTAAGACCAGAAACACTTAGGTTGGTTAATAATGTAATGTTGAAAATAAGCAGGGCTGAGCATAACATAAAGTAGCAAGATGAATGATATATTCATGAGATGTCATAGAAAGAATTAAGCAAGCACAGTACTTAAAGACAGCAGGCAAAAGCTCTAAGCACATGGTTGTACAAGTTCACCATTGAAATGGTGCTAGCTGACATGGGACAAGTTGACTGATGAGGGACACGAGCAGTGTGGTCTCAATAAAATGATGGCACTAATGAACTCTGAAGTGATGAGGAGGCTTTGGATACAAGGGTCAAGTAGAGTCACTATCCAAGGCAGAAACCAAATCAAGATGCCCAGTAAGGATACAGTTAATACTGAACACTGACCCAGAAGACAGCTAGGCATGGAGGAGTTAACTAACAGGAGGCACATTTAAAGCAGGAGTGGGGGTCATGTCAGGAGCTGTTTCTTCCATGAATGAGAATGCCAAGAAGTCACCAAAGCAGGGAGGGTCTTCCAAGGTCCTCAACCCAAATCTCTTTGAAGAGAAAGCCAACCAACAGCCTGTCTACAGGTAATCGGAGCAGCAGGTGTATGACGCCGTGTTCTCTGCCCTTAGCCAAGCAGGAGTGTCACCTGACAGCTGGTTCTGGCAATCAGACCCTGGGAGGCACCAGTCTTAGAGGCGCTCTGTGAGAGGAGCCCAGAGTGTGCAGGTGTGAAATCAGGCGCTCTCCTCTGTGACGCCTGCTTGCTAAATGACCCTCTGTCCATTTCCTATGGTCTTGCCTTGACAGGGAGAGGATTTCCAGGGAGCAAATGCCAATTGTTGGGCAAATATGAAATCTTTATGAAATGGGGCAGAATAAACACAGAAACAGGGCCTGGAGAAGAAAGTTACAGAAACTAAGGTCATCTGAAACTCCTGGATGGTATGGCAGACAGGAGGAAAGAAAAATCCCCAAGTGGGCTAGTTCATGGAACTCAAGCCCAAGCTTCTAAGTCTACATTTGTAATCAGCTCAGGCAGCATGATGTTTGCAGTGTTCACTATTTCAAGTACCTAAGCCTCATCTTTGAGAGTCACATGTTGTCATTCATCACATCCAGGCATGCAAAATCATCCCTTTTCTAACATTAAACATGTTTAATCACAACAATATGTAATAGCACTTCAGCACTTTAATGAAAGGAAGGCATTTGATACCCGATATTTATAGTAATCATAATACCACAAGGACTTCATTTTTTACAGTGTTAGACCAGGCAGCCAAGTTGTCCATGTTTTTGGTTAGTTGTTTGAAATGCTTTTGGGGAAATCATCCTCCAGAAATTAATTAATAGTTTTCCTCTACACAATTGTCAGTGTTATCACTGGTTAGTGCTACCGGCTGCCAGCTCCCTTATATCCTCACTCTGGTGACAATCAGCAAATGCAATTAATGTTTACTGCTTATCCTAACAGCCAAATGCCAAATGTCATACCACATGCAGGATCATAATTATGCTTTAGGAAGTGAATGGGTTTGGCTTTGCTAGCTAAGAATTAACCCTAAATTGGGCCAGCTGGTGGCATAGTGGTTAAGGCAGCTGGATCCCAAATGGCTGTCTGCATGGTTAGAGTCCCAGACCCAGTGGCTTGAGAAACATGCCAAGCACATATTTGTGCATGTTCAAAATTCTGAAAAGAGAAAAAAGGAGAAGAGATTGTGGTGTGACTATTCCTCCTGGGACATGCTTTCTCACTTTCTATGTCTCTCTCTGGAAGCACATGCACCTTATAGGGAAAAAAAAAATTGAGGGTCCACTTGAACTAATGCTAACAGAAGATACTGATGACACCTCAACTTTGGAAATACTAAGATGTTTTCCAAAGATAGCAGTTTCATGCAAAACTATTCCAAGACTCTTGGAATTCTCTTTCAAAAGGATCTAGCGTTTTCCTTGTCAAGCTCTAAATGTTCCCTCTGCCTTCTCGTCTAATTTATACACATTCCAACACCACTTGAGTGGAATTTGAGTTCCTACTTAAGTATTCACTGCTAACCACAAGTCTCATGCTTCGCAGCCTTTAGTGACATGTGTTTATTTGAAAAGGTAAGTCGGTGAAGCAGTGCCTTCCTTGTACTTTACAGTCTCTACCTATCAAATTCTACCTGGCACAAGGGAACAGAAGGGGCCCACCACTGGCAGGCGGTGATGGAGGTGGAGGTGTGTGGAGTAAGGAGAAGGGGCCCACCACTGGCAGGCGGTGATGGAGGGGGGGGGGTGTGGAGTAAGGAGCATGTACCTGGACCACTGTCCTCGGCCTCCTCAATAAGAAAACACAGTGTTCAAGTAGAGCACCATCTGACACATTTGAAAATTCAGATTTCTAGAAATCTTGAACTTAAATGCAATTATGGATACTTTTGTAAGTGGAACTTACAAAACTCAAATCAAAACCAAAGCCACTTTTCCGCACCAGAGTGGTGGAAAGGTGGAGCGTACTCAGGTACCCGCTGCTGGCAAGCACCCAGGACGTCACTCGTGCATCTGCTGTTCTAACATCACTCTGGTTTCATTTGTTCTTCTCCTTGGCTCCCTTTGTCCTGATTTATTTACTTAGTATCACTATTATAATTAATGATCACTATTAATTCTAATTTAGTTTTATGCATTTTCTAAGCTACTTCAATCTTCTTTAGAATATGATAGGATATCATTATGTTTGAGCGCTAGGAGATGCCCTAAATCTTTCACTCAAATTTATTTCCTTTTTTATATAGAATTTTAATAAACTCAGACATCTGATTTCAAACACACAGCAACTTAGAAGACCACAACTTACAGAAACAGCGGTTGTCTCTCTTGTTGATTCAGTGCAGCATATTAAGTCTACTTAATAGATGTCGTTAAATACAACAGTAAACGAATAAATTAGCAAACTAGTCAGCAAGGAGGCAAGATCCTCAGAGCTTAATTAAAAGTTGAAATTACTTTTTTTTTTTTAATTTAAGAAATGGAACCAACAGTTAATGTAATGGTTATGTCGCTGGACTCCCATGTAGCAGACCACGGTTCAAGTTCCCAGACCCAGTGGCTTAAATTTACGCCGGGTGCATGTGTGTGCATGCTCAAGATCCCAAGAGGAGAAGGGATTGTGGCATGGCCATCCCCCCGGGGGATGATTTCTCACTTTCTGTCTCTCTGTCTCTGTGTTTCTGGCGAGCACAACACCCCGGTAGCAAACACCTCTCCAAAAAAAAATTAAGAAACAAAGTATAGCAGTTAGGATGCACTTGGTACGAGTGTGACCTCTGTGGACTTAAAAACCTTTGATGATAACTAGTGATTATTGGTAAGTATAACCCTATTCCTTCAAGAAAAAGCCAAGGTATTCCTGGAAGTCTGTTTCAGACATTTTAGAAAACTTTCCATTTGAAACTAAAATTTTAAAAGATAAAAAGAAGGGGAAATTTCCAGCTATCTGGAAAATTCCCTTCTTGGCAATGCCTTGTTCCCTGGCCAGGCTAGATACCAGGAGTGTTGATGAACTAATAGTGAGTTCTTACATGGAAACGTCTCAGAAGAAGCGATGTGGGTGGTAAAGGCAGACCTTTTAGAACTGGGTTCTGAGTCACTCAATCGGGATGCAGTGGGAGCGATTCTAACTAACCCAACTGGTAGAAAAGAAAGAGTTAACAGCAATTACTCAGTAATTCACTCCCTGTCTCCTCCAAGTGATTTCTCATTAAGACCCCTAAATGGAATGACTTATTGCCCAGGAATGCAAACCTTTGTTTCAGCAATGTTAACAAAAAGAGAACAAAGTTCCTGAGTGTATGCTCAGAATTTTTTGGACAAAGGATGCCCCACGAATGGAAGATGTTATATAAATACTGTTCTTTGAGACTTGACTCCCATCGTGATGTAAATCACAGCCCTAAACTGAGGAAACCTCAAATCCTAGATTTCCCTAGTGGCAACTCTGGCCATTCCATTTCTCAGTGGAGTGCGGGAAGAAGATGATGTAAAGCGCTACAATTTCAGAAAAACAATACCTGTTTATTACCGGGAACCTGTTTTCCCCAGCCAGTTAAATAAAAGTGATCATGGCCAGCAGACTGAACCCCACACTTAACACTCCTCAACGACCATTGGCAAACAAGAGTGACTTGCTTTTTTTTGTTTACAGAATTATGCAAAACTTATTCCTGGAGCTACAGTAGGGCTACTTCAGAAGGACTCTGGGAACATCCTGCAGCTGATCATCTCGGCATATGAAGTAGGATACTTTACCATGGCATCATTTTTGCATTTCATTGGTATTCAAAAACTAGGATGTGTTTTAGACAGTTAAACGCACTCTCATTTGATGGTAGAGAAAGTGCTTACCCCCAAAAAGTCTCTATGCATTAATGCAGCTGAAAATATAAAACTTGTTTACTTCATTTGCAGATCTTCTTTTTGAACGGTGGAGCAGAAGGCAGACAAATCATAAAACCAACCATAAAGTTGAGGTTGTTTTTATAATAATAACCAACAGCAGCACTGTTACCAGCAAAATTTTAATTTGACTGAAAAGGCTCCATGGGTCATATAATTAAGCTTTCCTCTCTGAAAAAAAAAAATCAGCTTAAATTACCAATGAGTAACAGTTATGCAGAAAACTACCTCCATAGGCTTAACGACACTAGATCATATCTCAAACGAAAATGCAAATGTTGGCTATGCACCAAAACGTCAAAATCATACCAGGAATACCAATTTTTAGGTTTTATACTTCTAGGAACCAAGGAAATTTCCATTCATTTTATGCACACATATACAATATTTGCCTTGACTTCTGTTAGCATCTGAGGACAGAATCCTGCCCTTCAAATTAAGTTGTATACCTACAGGGTTGTTATGTTCTCCTTCTTGTCCACATTTTGTAACAAGAGGAGTCAACAAGGGATGTCCAGTTGCCAGGTCTTTCTTATTTTGATTCCTACATGTCGTCCCTTTGTTTTGCCCTTATTTACAAAGAAAGCACACAGATGCAAAGAAGAACCTCCAAATTAGGAAAGGAAGAAAAAAAGTAAATTTTTGTTAAGGCGTATATCTTTACTATTTGCTCTAAATAGCAGTTACATAATGGCAAATGAATAAATTTCTCCTAATTTTTGATGTTTTAAATTTACACATAATTGTTTCACATGTAGTACATGCCAATACTTGCATATACTGAACCAGTGTTCCTTAAATAAATGACATTACCAGAAATATATGGAAAGCTTTTAAAAAGTAGATGTGCTGGATTCCTCTCACAGAGGTCTTCGGGGGAATTTTATAGGAAGAGGGAGCTACCTATTTTGAAAAAAATTCCCCAAAGATTTTAACATCATCCCACCAATTTTGAAAATCACCTGAAAGAGAGAAGGCAAAGTATTTATTCTCAAATCATTCATTCCTTACAATAAAACACATAAGTGCCTGTAAATAGTTTAGGATGATGGGGTTTCCCTTTTCATTGATATTCTCAGAAATTTCAGTTTTCTTAGATTAAATAAAAAAACTTATCACCATATTAGCTCATGCTTAAAATTCTTCCAGATAGGAAGGCCTGACAACAAGACACCTAACAATAAAAAACCTTCCTCCCACTCATGCAGTAATTAAATGTCTAATATATAGAATCACACAGCATTTCTTCACTGAATTAGAATACTCCATTTTCTTTAACCCTATACTCTCAAAAGTGGTAGCCACTAATATCTTCAAAGAAACTAAGCAAACTAGAATACAGTGAATTAACAAAACTATTTCCCCCTGTAGTCTAACCAGTCTAAGCAAGCCCCTGCTTGCTCTGTGGAAAGATATATCTCACTTTATGGTCCGAAGTCACTCATAGAACTTAGAGGGTTGTTAAAACTGAAGCATTACACATGTGAATTAAAGGGCCAGTGGTTATGTCACTGGCCTCCCACATGGCTGACCATGGTTTGAATCCAGATCCAGTGGGCTTAAAACTCAGGCCGGGCACGTGTGTGTGTGTGTGTGTGTGTGTGTGTGTGTGTGTGTGTGTGTGCATGCACCCAAGATCCCGGGAGGAGAATGGAGGAGAAGGGATTGCTGAGTAGTCATCCCTTGGGGGGCAATTTCTCACTTTCCCTCTCATTGTCTCTGTCTTGCTCTTTCTTTGGCAAGCACATGTGCCCTAAGGCATAAACCTCTAAAAACAAACAAACAAAAAAATGTGGATTCAACCTGTGTTCTTATTTTACTGCCTCAAAAATACCAAGAAACATCAATTGTTCTTATACTGAGCACTCACGCTGGAGTTATTGCAAGAACTTCATGATTCACAGGGTGAGGTACGCAGAAGATTGGGGCATGAGGTCAAATTGTTTTTCTACTTGGTTATTTCTAAATGTATTCTGAACAGACTTTAAAATATGGGGACCCCACAGACTGAATTTCTTCCCAGTATATAAAGAGAAAATGAACAAGGACATATCAAGAGAAAACACAACATGTTTTTGACTGACTTCTGGTAAGGCAGAGAATGTAGTAAGACGATCTGCTTCTAACTTGTGGCTACTATTCCAGCTCAGTATTTTATAGTGCGGTACCGATATTGCAAACTTTAAATACTAGATGTGTATTCATCTGACCATCATTTGCTAATTCCCCTCCTTCCTCAGTCACACAATAAAAGCCACTGCACTATCAGTGATCTTTTTTTTTTTTTGGAGAGGTTTTCGCTATAGGGCACGTGCGCTCGCCAGACAGATAGAGACATTGAGACAGAAAGCCAGAAATCACCCCCCAGAGGGGGGGGGGCCATGCCCAAATCCCTTCTCCTCCATTCTCCTCTCAGGATCTTGGGCACGCACGCACACACGCCCGGCGTGAGTTTTAAGCCACCGGGTCCAGGACGCGAACCACGGTTGACTACGTGGGAGTCCAGTGACATAGCCATTACGCTAACTGCTGGTTCCCTACTATCAGTGATCTTGAGGGCAAGGCCCCTCTGCTGGCATGTAAACTCCAACTGGGAAATACGTTTGTTTCATTCTGTTTTGCCTGACTCATAGGAGCTGCTCGACGAATGAATGAAATGAGGAGAAATACATTCACAGATTTTCTTTGGGAAATGTACATGGAAATATTCCTGGCCAATGCTAATATGCTATTCAGTTATATGATGAAATTTCCTTCTTTTAGACCATATGATGTCACTAGTCCTTATTATTGCTGTCACTTACAGACTTCCGAGTCAAATCCCTCATTTCTAATTTAGCTCCGGACTCACTGTGCCACTCGCTCCAAATCTACTGCCATCGTAATTCATGAAGATTTTATATATATAAAAATTTGGAGTAAAGGAGGGTCATGGCAGTATGCAAAACTAACACTTAAAGAAAACTGAAAGCTGAGCATGCTTTTAAGTGCCAACAACGAAGTGCTTGTATGGATTCACAGTCTTCTGAATGAACTGAAGTGTTAACCTAAGTCATAATATTTTAAAATGTGTTGTTATTATTTATTTTGAATCATTTGATTTTTGTCCCTCCAAATTCAGACTTACTTTGTAAGTAAACAAAAAATAGATAGATAGAAAAAGTAAGATGAAAACATTTTTTAAGAATAGAAATCTAGTCACATATTTCCCAGACGTGACTCTACACTAAATACTATAGGTACTCAAATTTCAGTATTAACTTCCAGGCAGTTTCCCCTGCTCCCCACATTTTATCATCTCTAAAATTGGCATCTATTTTGTAATGAATGGTGTCACAATCTCTGTCTGCCAGGCAGTGAGTCAGGATGTAGTTTCTATTGATAATTGTGATTATGATCACATCAGTTCACTAAATGCATCCTTGGTGCTATATGTTAAGTTTAATTACCATTTAAAAATTTCTTCATAAAGTTTGTACTATGACTCATGAAAAGTTATGATGTATGCAACAATGTACGGAAACAGAGCAGCAGGGTGTAAATTTGATATCAGTGAAGCAAATATTCATTGTTAGAGGAATGGCTGCAATTCTGTATTCCTTGCAAAAACAACTACCAGCTGCTTTATGGGAGCTAAGAAATGATGACGCTTACAAGTAAAGCACGCTCTTGCTATATTTTGTTACTGAGATACAAGCATAAGAACGGCCTTTTTATACCACGCTGTGCAACTCAGGGCTGGAGAACTTGCCAAAGTGCTCAGGATGGATAAAATACTTTTAGAAGTAATGATAGACTGATGGGTTTGCTTCAAAGGTAGTGCAGAGCCATCTTGAGGTATTTTGTCATAATTTGTCTTAATACAATGGTGTATCTTGTCATTGATGGGGTCTTAGATTTGATACAATACTAAATGTAAATATTGGTTACTCATTTTCTTGCTTGCTTGATGACATGATGACTTTCTTATAGACCCAATTTAATTTTACTCTTTTGTAGTTTAATGAACACGATTCATGGTCTCTTTGGCTGTATTTTTTTTTTTCTTTTGGTTGTGACTTTAACATTTCATGCCCTTAGATTTGATACAATACTAAATGTAAATATTGGTTACTCATTTTCTTGCTTGCTTGATGACATGATGACTTTCTTATAGACCCAATTTAATTTTACTCTTTTGTAGTTTAATGAACACAATTCATGGTCTCTTTGGCTGTATATTTTTTTTCTTTTGGTTGTGACTTTAACCTTTCATGCCTTAACTAAAGGAACTGCGCTCTGAAGTGGAGCTAGAAGTATTAGGAGACACAGAAGGACTCAACCTGTCATTCACAGCCATCTGTAACAATGGAACCCTCTTCCCTCACCAAAAGAAATGCTCACACATGAAGGTGGGAGACACAGTAAGTAGATGGCCAGTGAACTGCCTGCCCAAATATTCAGATTGCTCTCACATTAGCTCAGCTCACAGAAGTTGGGCTCCTTTTAAGAATTTCAAAGATTTTAGGGACCAGCAATTAGCGTAATGGCTATGTCGTTGGACTCCCACGTAGTCGACCGCGCTTCGTGTCCCGGCCCCAGTGGCTTAAACTCACGCTGGGCGCGTGTGCGTGCGTGCTCAAGATCCTGAGAGGAGAATGGAGGAGAAGGGATTGTGGCGTGGCCATCCCCCCTGGGGGGCGATTTCTCGCTTTCTATCTCTATGTCTCTCTCTGTCTGTCTGGCAAGCACACGCACCCAATAGCAAAAACCTCTCCAAAAAAAAAAAGAATTTCAAAGATTTTATAATAAATGCTTTTGCAAAGCTTATTTCCATACAGCCTGTTTTTCCCTTGTGTTTTTCGGTGGATGGGGAAAGGAAGCAGATAATGAATGCTTTCTTTGCAGGCTTCATTCAACGTGACTGTGAGTATTCCAAACTGCGAGCAAAGAAGCAGACATGTTATCATAAAGCCAGTGGGGCTGGGAGACGCCCTAGAAGTACTTGTCAGCCCAGAATGCAACTGTGGCTGTGAGCGAGAAGTAGAAGTGAACAGTTCCAAATGCCACAATGGGAGCGGCTCCTTCCAATGTGGGGTGTGTGCCTGCCATCCCGGCCACATGGGACCTCGCTGCGAGTGTGGCGAGGACATGCTGAGCACGGATTCCTGCAAGGAGACCCCAGACCATCCTTCGTGCAGTGGAAGGGGCGACTGCTACTGTGGGCAGTGCATCTGCCACTTGTCCTCCTACGGAAGCATTTACGGACCTTACTGCCAGTGTGACAATTTCTCCTGTGTGAGACACAAGGGGCTGCTCTGCGGAGGTAGGCTATGTCTAAATCCACCTTACACTGCGGCTGTTCCAGTATCAGGGAGGGACTTTGCATCCTTTGCACCTTCCCAGATTCTTGGGCATCGCAGGTGCTTAATAAATATTTGCCCATCGATTGAGTGGGTTAATCTTTAGACCTCGGGTAACTAAATCTTCTCTTGTATTTGTTTGTTTGTTTGTTTGTTCACTTTCAAATTTACTTGGGAAGAGATCTTTGCCCACTGAACTTAAATCTATTTTCATTTCCCTAAGAGTAAGTAGGAAAGATAGAAATGGCTTCTCTCTGGGTATCGCCAGATTTGTCTAAACTGCATTATTTTCCAGACCGCTCTGGATCAAGCTGCTCAGTCTGCCTCAGTTCTTAAATGCCTGTTACTGAGACTGCTAAAAATGCAGGCTGCCGATGACAGGGCACACAGCAACACAAAGAAACTTCCAGGACCTTCACTTGTTCCGCAGGTCTTTATGAAATGCTATCATATGACAGATACTAGATTAGTTAGAGTATTATTAAAATAAGTAAGGGTGGGACCAGCAGATGGTGTAATAGTTATGTCACCGGACACCCATGTAATTGACCACAGTTCGAGTCCTGGACCCATCAGCTAAAAACTCACTCTGGACACATATGCATGTGTTCCCAAAATCCCGAGAGGAGAATGGAGGAGAAAGATTGAGGTGTGGTCATCCCCTGGGAGTGATTTCTCACTTTCTGTCTCTCTGTCTCTCTGGCTAGCACAGAACCCCTATAGCAAAAATCGCTCAAAAAGAAAAAGAAAAAGAAATAAGTATAGGTATATGTAAAGAAACCCATAGAAAAGATAAGAAGGAAAAGTCGCTTGGAATTTCTTGAGAAATTTGATAAAACTTAAAAATGAAAATATTATTTATATATGTGGGTATAATATTTCAGATTATATCCTTTATAGATGTAAACTTATTGTAGTTTAAGAGTAAATGACATATAACATGCCTGCTATAAAATCATTCTGGTATGTGATATATATTTAAGTATAATATATTCAGACAAGAATTATAAGTAACATACTTTGGAATGGTATAAATTTGTGTTATAATTGAAATATAAACTGACTACTAAAGTTAAACTTTAATGTTTTTTTGATAGTATGTAAGCAGACAGCTCTTCAAAACAGAAAGTCATTATCTTTATAGAAAACTAAGCAAGTTATGTTTTCAAACCACAGTGTCAGGAACATATAAAAGAGACTAATTTTCATAGAGAAAAAAAAGAGAGAGAGAGAGAAAGAGACTTGAGAGAAAGAAACCTCAAAGAGTCCCAAGCGTTTTGAAAGCCATTTGATATCCTTAGAAGTGTTCCTACCTTTCATTTCTTTGCTCTTGCCGTTGCTACCAACAGGTTCTTCTGAGAAAATCTGCCTCTTTTCCAAAGAGAGAAAATTTTAGGGTCTGTCCTGATGGAGATACGTTTCCTCCCCTTTCATTCAAAGGTGTATTTCCAGAATAAGGGTGTGTTTCCAGAACCACTTCAGTCCCCTTTTCACATGACACAGATGGGACACAATCTGAAGGTGACAACGAGCCAGCCTCAGGCTGTTAGCACATCAAGAAAGAATATATTTGGCAGAATCCCATCCTGCATTTCTAACAAAAATCTTTTAATTAAATGCACACTCAAAACATTAGAAATTACTTTTCAAAGACTCCTATGTGTGTTCTAAGAAGAAATTGGGTCATCTGAAAAGTCCTGATGCATTTTTGCATAGAAAAACACAGAAAAAATATGTCAGGACTTTTCTGATGACCCAATTTAAATATCAATACTAAGGGAACCAGCAGTTAGCGTAATGGCTATGTCGCTGGACTCCCACGTAGTCGACCGCGGTTCGTGTCCCCGACCCGGTGGCTTAAAACTCACGCCGGGCGCGTGTGCGTGCGTGCCCAAGATCCCAAGAGGAGAATGGAGGAGAAGGGATTGCGGCGTGACCATCCCCCCTGGGGGGTGATTTCTCGCTTTCTGTCTCTATGTCTCTCTCTGTCTGTCTGGCGAGCGCACACGCCCTACAGTGAAAATCTCTCCAAAAAAAAAAAAAATCAATACTAAAACACCACCTATTTTCCACCCTTTAAAGGTTGGCTCAAAGAGATCTAAGTGTACATGGCCAAACTGTGTCCAGCAA
Source organism: Tupaia belangeri chinensis (assembly GCF_000334495.1). Lineage (NCBI taxonomy): Eukaryota > Metazoa > Chordata > Mammalia > Scandentia > Tupaiidae > Tupaia > Tupaia belangeri. The sequence continues at coordinate 2,936,973 of NW_006160198.1, forward strand.
CACATAGTTCTTTCCATTCTTTGGTGGCCTTTCACTGTATGTGGCACCAGGCATGAGGAACAGAAATAAAAATGGAGGAGTTGATCTGGGCATTGTACTTGAAGGTCTGACGACAGGGCCTATCTTTGACTCAGACACAGTGATTGCTAAAGAAATTCTACTTAGAGCATACAGTGACTTCAGCTAGACTCAGAAACTTCTTGCTGCCAATTTCTTTCTTACTTTGGAGTACTTAATAATTTTCAATCATTAATGTTTCTTAAGAGCTTTTTTTTTCTAATAACATCACTAAGGTTGTTACATTATAATTAATAACTTTTCCTTTAAAAGATATCATAAAAGTAAGCAATTATTCAGATCCAACAAATAGAGTTATAAAGTACCTACCATGTGCCTGCCATGGTACTTAGTGCAGAGAGATGACAATTGTGCCTGATATTATGAGCAGACACTCTGGTGCTGTTATTATTTGCAATAGCGGATCAACTTTGCTGCAGCTTCAAAACTTGTGTCAATCTCACTTATTTTATAACGAATGTACTCTGCAATGTGCTGCTTTTCCAAAGGGCCATTATTACAGGGGTCTTTTTCATACAATTTCTTTAATCTGTTTATAAGCACTCAGAGATTTAGTACTCCATTGTTTTTTCCTTTCCCATTTTAGTCTCTTATAGAAGGTATTTTGATTCTAAGAGACTAGAAACTCTAACAGGCAAATGGAATAAAAGAAAAAACTTCCTACCAGTATGCCCTTGAAGTTATTGTCATTGACATTCTAGAAAGATCTGTCTCATTATGTCCTTATAGTTATTGTCATTGACATTCTAGAAAGATCTGTACCTCGGGGTGGGGTGGGGCGGAACCTGGCAGTTTTTCTTGATCTTTAGTTGTCCTCTTGCTCTACATTAAACCAATACTAAGGTTGTGTGGTTGTTGAATGAACAGGGGCTTTAGATGATTAAAGTCAATTTAAGACCAGAGGATAGCTCTGGAAGGCCAGCTGACAGGAGGGTTTCTACCTTCTGTAAGGAGCTCTTGGTATTTTTGCCATGATGGTCTTTCTTGCCCCAAAAATGGTTTTCTAAATTTCTGCCAAGTAATTCTTACATGCAATGTATATACTTCAAATTTCTCAAAATATTTGGAAATGAACATTTCATTTAATAATATTTATAAATATTTTTTCTGATTAAAACTGCAATGTAGAAACTGCTCCTTTTATGAAAATAAGTTTCCTCTTTAGCTGAGAAAGAAAAAAAAAAGGTATTGTAGTTTAGAGAATCCCATATATAAAAGTTAAATTGAAGGCTTTCGTCATCTTATTATTCTTAGCTTTAAATTAATCAATTCAGTTATGAATTATAAAGATTATAAAATGCAGCTGGAATATGAGTCTTTCGTCATCTTATTATTCTTAGCTTTAAAATAATCAATACAGTTATGAATTATAAAGATTATAAAATATAGCAGAAATATGTCTTAATGTCATGGATCCAGTTAAATTCAAACCCAAAATCTTTTAGAGGACAATGTTTTGAGTAACACACACACACACACAGACACACTTACATAGATAGAATATGTAGAAATATGTGTGTGCATGTATATATATATGCTTCATATATATAAAGGGTTAGGGCTAGGGTCTATATCTCTCTCTATATATAGAGAGAGGGACTTCAAAAAGTTTGTGAAAATATTGAATTAAAGTACAATTTATTTTGGTGCAAAAAGATTTCATTACATGCCTAGATTTTTTTAAATACACATTTCCATATTTGAAAATCCTTCAAACATATACAAAACACACACATACATGCATGCACACACAGACACACACACACACACAGCAGGAGCAATCAAAATCTTTGTGGTTATCTCTTTTGTTCTGCGATTCTTGATCAAGGAGAGCATTAAGCCAAGGATTCTCCTGCTCCAAGTCCTGTAAGGTCCAGCCATAAAGATAGTATCTAGTTTCTAGACCAAAGTTTGCAAGAGAAAACCCAGACTTTCATCTACAGCAATTCTGGCAGTGTCAAGTGGAAACCTGCTTCACTTAAGATTCTCTTACATCTGCCTGTTTTCGATAACAGCCTAGGAATTTAAACACAGACGGATAATTTTGCTTACAAATTCTTCTAACTGGATAGTTTTTAGGAATAATGCTAATTACTCATGGGTCAGCACTATTTAAACACCGTTAAGTACTGCCTTGGGTAGCAAAACACATGAGGCAAAAGGCCTAACTGCACTTTTCTTTTTCTGAAGAAAAAGTATCAGTTATAAAAGTTTGTTGGGACTAGCAGTTGGCATAATGGCTATGTCACTGGATTCCCACATAGTCGACCATGGTTCAAGTCCCAGACCCGGTGGCTTAAATGCACACCGGGCACGTCTATGTGCGTGCCAAAGATCCTGAGAGGAGAATGGAGGAGAAGGGATTGTGGCATGGCCATCCCCCCGGGGGATGATTTCTCCCTTTCTGTCTCTATGTCTCTCTCTGTCTTTCTGGCAAGTGAATATGTGCCCTATAG
>NW_006160198.1:2939562-2941494 GCF_000334495.1 Tupaia belangeri chinensis
AAAGAGAGAGAGAGAGAGAGAGAGAGAGATTTTTTTAAAAAGTTTGTAAATAAAAGTTATTGTTTGGAACATCAAATGCCGGGAGGGGGGAAAGAAAAAACAGAAAAGCCCATCATCTTAAACAATATTTTGGAGTATTTCGCACACAATACATGACCAGATCCAAAGGTGCTTTTCAGGATTAGATCAGACACTTGTCCACGCGCCCCCTTCTTCAAGCTGCCTTCTTCTGCAGCATCGCTACCCGCCTACCTCCCAGTTTCATCTGGAAGAATCTTATCCTTTTGATTTATTTTTATTTTTTTATTCTTAAAATCTTTGCAAGGGGATGAATACACTCACAGAGAGAATGACAGTGAGAGTAAGAAAATACGCCCTATGGGGCACGGTCACGCTGCAATCTCTTCCCCATCTCCCTTTCCTTTCAGGATTTTTGGGCACATATGACTATGTGCCTGCTGTATTATTTTTTTTTGAAGGTTTTTTTTTTTTTTTTTTTTTTTGCTATAGGACGCATGCTCTCACCAGACAGAGAGAGAGAGACAGAGAGAGATAGAAAGAGAGAAATCACCCCCCCATGGGGGATGGTCACACGGCAATCCCTTCTCCTCCATTCTCCTCTCGGGATCTTGGGCACGCACGCACACGCGCCTGGTGTGAGTTTTAAGCCACCGGGTCCGGGACGCAAACCACGGTCGACTACATGGGAGTCCAGCGACATAGCCATTATGCTAACTGCTGGTTCCCAAATTTTTATTATTACTTTTTAAAAGTTTGCTGTAAGGTACATGTACAAGCCAGAGAGTAGGAGGATAGCTACTCCACAATTCATTCTTCTTTCAGGATTTTGGGCACACACACACATGCCTGGTGTGTTCCTCAAACCACCAGGTTGGAACTTGAACCATCAGTTGGCCACATGGGATCCAGCCACCTTAACCAGCATGCCATTGGCTGACCCCACTGACCACATTTTAAATGCTGATGCTCTCCAGAGTGTTTCTCACTCTACTTTATGTCCTTGGATGGCCTGATCTATGACAGCTTCAACTATCATCTTTTCCAAATGAAAAAACCTCAAACTTCAGGAATATACGCACACAGACATAAACACATACATGCATATACATATGTACATATGCATGTGTATGTACATGTGTGAGTGTATATATATGCACATGTGTATTTGTATATCTATACACACACAAATTCAAACAGCCCAAGTGAAGACATTGTCCTCCCCACACAAAGTTGCTCTTCTGTCTAGTTCAGAATCATTCAACAATTGAGGACTCCTGACCTGATGTTGAGGGTGTGGCAGGGACCACATAAGCTACCTTTGTGCCCACTCAGCAAATAGCTATGCCATCCACCAAGCTGCACAGTCCGGTCGCTTGGGAAGATTCTCTTCATCTGTCTCTTTGCTCGCCCTCCACCATGACACTAATCACACCCATACCTGAGGGTTTCATCCCTGAATTGTACAGCCTTCCTTCAGTGTTCCCACTGGTGTTGTGGTTCCAGGTCTCACGCTGTCTTATTTCTACTGGTGTAAGAACCTTCTGGCTGACTTCTGTCTGCAGTCTAACCCTCTCTGTGGGTGCTGGAAAATTTCTAGATCTATTCGAGTCTCTTCCCTAGTTAAAATTCCATAGTTTTCAGGATAAAAATTATTCTAGCCCATAAGGCTTTCCTGACTTTTTGCTTGACCTTTCCTTCCTTCCCTTTTGCTACATCCCTTGGGCCTTACCCATGTGAGACTACTGTAGCTATTAAGCAAGTACACAATTACACTTCCAAACACTTACCTATGTTTTTTTTTTTCTCTGCCTGAAACACACATAAACCTCTTCTTCTATCTTGTATGTTTATCTTTTAAACTCAGCTCTGAAACTGTTCCCAAATCTCCAGTTCAATTTGGAAACTCTTTCC
>NW_006160198.1:2941585-2978954 GCF_000334495.1 Tupaia belangeri chinensis
TTTCCCTGTGTGTAAAACACTTATCACACTGTATTGTACCCACTAGGAGAAGTGTTTATTTGCCTGTATCCTATATAAGATTCTCAATGCAGTTACCTTGTCCTATTTAATTTTGTATCCTCATGCCTAACAAAATCTTTGGCACATAGTACATGTTCAATTAAAGTCTGTTATATGATGACTTTGTTAAGCACTCACCCTATAACTATTGGACATGAAACCAGTTAATGCAAATTTAGGAGATTTATACATTTTCTCCTCTGACAACAACCAGTGGAAGTAGATTTTATTTCCTCTGTTTTAAGGTGAGAATCTCATGATAGCTTAAGTGATGCAGTGGGCTGGGTATTAACTCAGGTCTGTCTTGCATTTCTAGCCTATGGCATCTTAATTAAAAGCAAAACAAACAAACAAACAAACCATATATACATATAGACAGACACACACAAACACCAACTAGCTATTTTGGGTTTTCTGGATTATCTCATTTCTCCTGGTTTTAAGTTCTGTTTGATATAACATCAGGTAAATCAAGTGGATCTTTAGTAGGAGACCAGATCAATAAACACACACAGTTAGCCAAACACATTTGATAAAATATATCTATATTCACCCCTTTCCCACATGCACATTTTTCCTTATATATTTTTAAGACTTTTTGTCTTTGTTGTTATTTCTTGCATGAGCAAGAGAGAGAGACAGAGTCTTGACAACCCTGATCCATCCTTACCCTCAGCCAGTCTCAGATCACAGGCAGTGCCTGCCTGGCACATCAAGCGGTGTCTCTACTCAAACTCAGACCTTCCCACGTTGGTCACCCTTGCAGATCATCATATTTTACCACTGCACATCTCCCAGCTCCCTTTAGTCTATTTGATAGTGTTTAAAGGCAAAGAGAAAAGCTGAACTCCCCAAATCTCGGAGCGGTTTTCGCCTTGAGAAGCACAGAGCATTTCGTTTTGCAGATAACGGCGACTGTGACTGTGGTGAGTGCGTGTGCAGGAGTGGCTGGACGGGCGAGTACTGCAACTGCACCACCAGCACGGACTCCTGCCTCTCCGAAGACGGAGTGCTCTGCAGCAGCCGTGGGGACTGCATTTGCGGCAAGTGTGTTTGCACGAACCCTGGAGCCTCGGGACCAACCTGCGAACGATGTCCTACCTGTGGTGACCCCTGTAACTCTAAACGGTAATGTCTCTATTTCCCTCAGTCCCTATGTGGCTAAGCTTCATGGCGATCAAAGTCATAATGACATGTTGTAAACACAGATCTCAGAGTGTTTTTCCTAGGCTTGGTCTCCAAGCATCCATCCATCAAAACACTCAAACCCTTAGGGCCCCTGTGATCCTCCGCCTGGAACATCAGTGTCTCCCTTGCCTCGTTCTCAGTCCTGATTATTCAGAATCACAATGTCACATTTCTGTCAGAGACTGGCAGTGGGGAAGTTGAGCTGATGTCCCACACTGATAGCATCAGATCGCCTCTCAGTTACAAGGCCAGCCACACATAAAGAATGCCCTGGAGGTCGACCGACGACACCCACGGGCAGTCAGTGCCTTCTCAGGCGAATCAGACGAGTTTCTTTTCTACCTAGAAGGTGATAGCCTGACCTCACTGACTCATTCCTAGTCTATAGCTAGGAAAGGAGGCAGAAAGATGATCTTAGCTTTTAATTCCCTTCCTCTTCTTTACCACCCATGCTCTTTGGTGCCTTCCCGTGGTTGACATTCTACACAGATGTTGTGTATTGTATTTTCTTTCATGCTGTATGAACAATAACAAACAATCCCTCACCTTTTCTCATTCTCCAGTAAGACAACTCTTTCTTTGGTTGGCGTCTAATTACTTAATACAACAAGACAAAATAAGTAGGTCGAGTGAAGAAAGGCTCCAAAATGGCCGTTTTGATTTTGTAGTGCCAAGTATTATGCAATAAATATGTGTCCATTAATGTGAGTGCCCCAAATGGTGACATTTGCATTTCTGATATAACCAGATTGAGAAAATCAATTTTTCATTCAGTGGTTACTCACCAGTCAGGTGTCAAAATGTCTCTGTTTTTTCTAGCAAACTAAGACATATGCCCAGAGAAGTGTGAGGACATGATTAGAATTATTCCACTAGAATCTAATGTAAAATGCTCTTTTGAAATGCTTCTATTACTTTTCTATTTCATCATTTCTATAAACATAATTCAATGTTAAATCGGATTTTTAAGATATGAAGTTAACAAAGCAGTTTGGGTTTGGGGACTCAGACTTTTCTCCTTGGTATTTTTGTTAGTTTTGAAACCACTCATTCTGCCATTCACTTAGCAAATAGGTATTAAGTACCTGCTGTATGCCAAGAATCATGTTAGGCCATGGACATACAGTGAAAGACAGGGCCAGTTATAGTTTCTGCCTTTATAGGTGCTGAGAATCTAATGGGAAAGACACATTTTTGAAAGTAATTATAAGGGTGTCAAGACTGACAGCAACAGTAAGAAATATAGAGGGTGTTATGGAACCAGAGAAGGGGTTGGGTTGTCAGACCAGTTGATGAAGCAATCAGCAAGATGCATGAAGAGGTAGAGGTTTGGGGGACTCCTCTAACCTCTTCCAGGTTCCTGCAAAGCCATTCCAAATAGATGTGCTATCTAGAGGCAGGTGATATCCTGGCAATGCAAAGACAAGGCCTGTATCCCCACTTCCTTATAGTTTGCTGCAACTAAGCCTTTCCTACAGAAGAATCCTGAGGCTTCCAATGCACAAGAACTAACAGGTCTAAGAGTTAGGGGAGATTTGGCTAAGGGAGTACAGTTTCAGCTGAGATTCGATAGGACATGGGTGGGGTTGGGGTGCTTTTTATGTTTGGTTTTGTTTTTTCTTTGAGAGAGATTTTTGCTATAGGGTGTGTGTGCTCACTAGAGAGACAGAAAGTAAGAAATCACCCCCCCAGGGGGATGGCTATGCCTCAATCCCTTCTCCTCCATCTCCTCTAGGAATTTTGGCCATGCACACACACACACACACACTCAGCTTGAGTTTTAAGTTTTAGGACTCGAACTGCAGTTGACTATGTGGGAGTTCAGTGACATAACCATTACACTATCTGCTGGTCCCGGGGTGTGTTTTAAGAGTATACATTTCCATGGCATGGGGAATCCTGAAAGAGGCAGATAATATGTGGCTACAATAAGAAATTGGTTTCTGTTTTGGGTTACTCTAAGCACAATCTATTTGTAAAGCGATTTTCAGCAAAAGATTAATTCAGCATCTAAATTTTATTTCATCCTATAGACATCTTTAGAGTAGCATAATTCCTAGACCATAGTCTTAGAAATACACATTTTTTCAAGTAGCACTCTTTTATTAAAAAGTCAGTATTAATGAGAACCCAGGCTCAAATCCTCAGTTTTTGAAAATAATCCCATCAAGGCTTGGGTTTATTCAGAAGAGTGACAGAAAAGTGAATTCTTAAATAATCACATTTGACATATACAAAGTCCTTCTGGGAATTCGGGTTACTATATAGACCATTTCTGTTAAGAAATTCAAAACTTTGCATATTCTCTAGATGTATTTCTAATCATATTTTGGGAACTTAAGCGTTCCCTAGGAAAAAGTAATCAAATATCAAAATAGTTGGGTCAGTTTTTTACCTAGCAGAAGTGACCATTACAGGAAAATGAATATAGTGGCCATCATCAAGACTGGCTCAGGGCACGCTGATGACTGAGTGGAATTCAGAAGGATTCAACATCCTCTTGGACAGTACTCAACAACATTTCTGAAAGTAACAAGAGGCATTGTCATCCATGAGCCACTCCTATCACACAAACTTCCAGGAGAGTGACAAGGCAGTCTTCTGGCTGCAGGGCTGGCCACGTGGCCCAGTGCTTAAGGCCCCTGGCAGCCTGAAAGACCCACAGGTTTCACATACATACGTGCCTAAAATCCTGACAAGAAGGCAAAATAAAAGAGAAGGGAGATAAAACACTCCATAGGGGGTTAATTCTTCACTCTCCTTTTCTCTTTCTCTCTCTGGAGAGCTAACTTACCTTCTGACAATTTAAAAAAAATTCAGCTGCATATCTGTTATCTACCAGTGAGAACTGACAATCTCTGTTGAATGCCTTCCACAGGAGCTGCATTGAATGCCACCTCTCTGCAGATGGCCAGGCCCGAGAAGACTGTGTGGACAGATGTAAACTAGCCGGTGCAACCATCAGTGATGAAGAAGGTTCTACTTGCCTTAAATTGCTTTTATTTACTTTTCATGGTTCTTGAGAAGCAGAGACTCTGAAAATCAAGGGCTTTTCAGTAGTTTGACATCATTTGTGCCAGGGCATTGACTCACTCCCATTCATTTTTAAGGAATGAATGTGTTTTATAAGAATGCATTCTAGGGACCAGCAGATGGCATAGTGTCTATGTCACTGGACTCCCATGTAGTAGGCTGCAGTTTGAGTCCCAGACCCGGTGGCTTAAACTCATGCTGCGCATGTGTGCCTGTGTGCCCAATATCCCAAGAGGAGAATGGAGGAGAAGGGATTGCGGCATGGCTATCCCCCTGGGGGGTGATTTCTCATTTTATGTCTCTCTGTCTCTCTCTGTCTTTCTGGTGAGTGGTGAGCACACATGCCCTATAGCAAAAACCTCTTCATCCCCTATACAAAAAACCTCTCCAAAAAAAAAAAAAAAAAAAAGAGAGACAATTCATTCTATATTTTTAGTGGCTTGAGATGCAAGCAATTCAAAGTTGTGGCTATTCTGTTTGACTTCAGCTCTGCTGGCAAATTCATCTCTGTTTAACAAGTAGAATTATAGAGAATTCTAGAATGCCATGTCTTTCAAACTAGAAAAGAAAAAAAATGGAAGAAATGGTAAATTTAATTCTCAAACTTGAAATCATCTGCTGTCATCTGATTGTGTTATTTCAAGGTAAAATAGTACCAGCTGTAAGACAGTTTTCCTTGTTTTGGGGGGAGAGGTTTTCGCTATAGGGTGCGTGTGCTCGCCAGACAGAGAGAGAGAGAGACATAGAGACAGAAAACGAGAAATCACCCCCTCCCAGGGGGGATGGTCACACCGCAATCCCTTCTCCTCCATTCTCCTCTTGGGATCTTGGGCACGCGCACACATGCACCCGCCGTGAGTTTTAAGCCACCAGGTCCGTGATGCGAACCGCGGTCGACTATATGGGAGTCCAGCAACACAGCCATTACGCTAACTGCTGGTTCCCAACAGTTTTCCTGATAGCAGCTCCCAGGTACCAGTTTCTGGTCAGTGGTCATTTTTTCTCCTCTCCTCTCCATATGCTTTTGCTCCCATCCTTACACACATGGACACTTATATGACCATCTTTTAATTCCCTGTACCCTCACCCTCGAAGTGTAAGAAGGGCCTGTTATTGTTGGCTGCCAAGCAAACGCTGCTTACTTTCATCTGCCATTTTGCACTTAATTACTGAAAATCAGTCTTTCTAGTGGCACATTTCCATCTCAAATATTTAAATAGACTGCATCTTAGCTAGATAGTCCATTGATAAAATAATTTGTGAATTTCAAAATAAAGAAGGTGACTGATCCTTCATACAGGGACCACCTGGAGGAATTTGGGTGTGGAGCATCACAAACTCCCCACATTACCACGCTGCTCGGTTACAGCGGCTGCTCTGTGATTAGAGAGACAACCGAGATGCATCTCAGTGAAACAAAATGATCAAGACAATAATTTATAGTGCTCTCAGACATGTTTCTCGAACAGGTGGAATCAGAGCACAGACATTAATCCATTTCTAAAAGAGAATAAGTTAATAACATTTGTATTGTTTTGAAAATTACTCATATTGTTTTAAAATGGAGAGTTCTGACTACACAGTTGAATTTCCCTATATTGAAGAGACATGATTAATGCTATAAAACCCCTCATCTGTGCTTTTCTGGTGACCAAAGATAAACATGCCAAAAAGCAACATATTAGACAAGTAGCGTGTAGCTCACACTAACACCTATGTCAGGCCCAGGAAAGCACAGAGTAAAGCAGTGTGCGTGGACGTCAGCAACTCGAGCCGAGGCTCAGCACAACCATCTGGGTTCATTTCTCTGCAGACAGTGGGGATATTGCCAGGATTCTGAGAAGTGAGTGGAAAATGGCAGGAAATAAAGAGCATTAGCAACATGGGCAATCCTAGATGCTGAGGAAAATAAAGGCGTAAACCTTAAAAACATCTATTTGAAACATGAAAGCATGAATAAGGTAGTTACTATATTTACACAATGTCCAGAGTAGATTATCATACATGTTTGGATTTGAAAAAAAAAAAAGCAGGACTCAAGTGTCTTTTAAAATACTTACGTTAAGGGCCAGCAGTGGCATGGTGGTTACGATGCTGGACTCTCACATGGCTAACCACATTTCGAGTCCCTGACCTGGCAACTTGAAAATCACGCCAATACTTGTGCATGCATGCCCAAAATCCTGAGAGGAGAGTGGAAGGGAAGGGACTGCAGTGTGGTCGTTTCCCTTGGGGAGTGATTTCTTACTTTTCTCTGTCTCTCTCCAGCAAATGCACACACCCTGCGGCAAGAACCTAAAAAATTAAAAATTAAATAAAAAAATTTACATCCTCCTCTCTATGTATTTGAAATTATCTTTTAAAAAGGAGAACATAATTATGTCTAACTCAGAAATTTGAAAATAATCATTGGATTACTTATACCATTCAAAGCACTAGTCTGAATGAACCTAAGAGTAAAAAATGTATTTGTCAGACTGAGTTAGAAAGTCATTTTTCTAATGAGACTATTTTTAAGTCCTGATTCAAGTTAATCACCTCGTTATGTTACTGATCATACCACCTTGAAATATTGGCATTATATGTGCTTTTCTAGGAGATCTCTTAACTTTATAATCCATATGAACTGTTCCTCAATTGCGTGTGGGTGACTTGGGCAGGCACACCGAATGACATGTGGACTAACCGTAGTCATTTCATTTTATTGAGACGTGTTTTTAATTTATAATCATGTCCTCAGGACATTGTGACTCAAACTGTGGTCCGTGGAACACTAGTTCTGAAATATTACTTGGAAAATAGAAACACTCATAGCCATATACATTTTGGAAACAAGAAACTACCTTTTTTGTTTTCTTTGCAAGGATTCTCAGAGTTGTTGCACACGTTAAGTTAAATGTGCATTATGAATCATCAGGAGAAACAAGGGGAGAAATTAAAGTTAAGGAAGGATTCCCAGACTTATTTAACCATAGAACCCTTTTGTTTTTCTTTGGGAAACTTTTCTTTGAGAACTGCTATCTGATCTCAGAGCTGAGGTCTTAAGTGCATGGTTGCTTTGACCCAATGGTGCAGTTTGTATTTTCCACATCCCGGACCTTCCCAGACTCCGTCTGCTCACCCCTGCTCTCACATTTCTCCCTTCTCCAAACATGATTTCATGGGACTGCCTGCAATCTTATTTTCATTGTATTATTCTGGGGCAGCACTGTGGACACTCACAAAGGAGAGTAAAAAGAAAGTTCCATTTTTCGTGAACAACAAAAGAAAACCTTACCAGCTAATTATGCAAATCTTTTGTTGCATGTTTGATAATAAAATTTCAATACCCAAACACTATAAAATAGCCACATTTATAGCTGAAACAGTCACGAAAAGAGTGGTGAAGTAATTAGAGCAGGACGGGAGTCGTGACTCAAAGGTCATATTCGCAGTTCCATTAAAACTTAAATAATTCCGGCCAAGTAAAATAAGCCTCCCTATGCTGCAGTACAGCTATTTAAAAGAAATAACAAAGCAGGATTAATATTACTAAAAGGAGTGTGATAAACTGTCCACATATTTTCTATCTAAGGATAAAATGTTCCATTAAGTATATTTGCAAGGAGCAGAATGGGCCTGTGCTGTCATGGCAGAGGGAGAATGAAAGAAAACACCACAACAAGGGAACACATGGCCAGCAGGTAGCATAGACGTTAAGCAGCTGGATGCCACAAGGCCAACAGCGTAGTTGGAATCCTGGACCCGGAGGCTTAAAAATCATGCCAGTTGCATATGTGTGTGTGTGTGTGTGTGTGTGTGTGTGTGTGTGCGTGCGTGCCCAAAATCCTGAGAGAGGAGAATGGAGAAAGGATTATAGCAATCTCCCCTGCCCCCAGGTCACGGTGTGTGTGTCTCTGTGTGTGGAGGGGGTGGGAGGGGTGATTTTTCTCTTTCCTTCTCTCTCTCAAGCATATACACCCAACAGGGAAAAAATAAAATAAAACTAAAAAGAAGTAAAAGCATATTCTCAAAACTCACGCCTGGCACGTGTGCGTATGTGCCCAAGATCCCGAGAGAAGAATGGAGGAGAAGAGATTGCGGCGTGACCATCCCCCCTGGGGGGTGATTTCTCACTTTCTGTCTCTCTGTCTCGCTCTGTCTTTCTGACTAACACACACACCCTATAGCAAAAACCTTTCAAAACAAACAAACAACAACAAAAACAATAAATGTATGAAATAATAAAAATTCCACTAATCTGATATTGTCCAGAAATTCCCAAACCTAATCAGAATCATCTTATTTAAAATGTTTATTAAACAATACACTAAAAATAAAAGCTTCCGTGCTTACTATCAACTTCTCAAATCAGAACACCCAGGATTATTCTGGGGTGAGTCCCAGAATCTATTAGATTGTTGGAAAAGAAATGACGTATTTTTCTGTTTTTCTCTGCAAAAATGCATCATGACTTTTCCGACAACCTAACGTATTTCCAAAACTCCCAGGTGATTGAAGTGATTGTGAACATTCGGAAATGACCAAATGAGAATGGTTTGTAATTAAATTTCTTAATATTCTTAAGTAGATGCTTCTAATGGGTTTGAAAACAGTTTTTTCACATAAATATCTCATCTGAAATTACATTTATAAGGCTAAATGTTTTACTGGTCCCTGTTATCAAAGACAAACAAAGGATGCTTCTCATAGACCTCCTCAGGTTTTTATCTTGTAAATTAAACGCAAAGACAACAACAATGACTTAGTAATATATTTCTTTCTACAGATATGGCATTTTTGTACCAAAACTAGGCTTATTTAATTTTTCTATGTTAAAATCAAAGAAACTTGTGTAAATTCTGTTTTATTAACACTCTATTTTCAAGCTAGTGAGAAAGGTAATAAGTCTGGGAAGGGAATGCCTGAGATTATCGGAGACATCCCGTTTTAATATTTTCATTCACTATATCACAACATGCAAACACTAGGCCATGAGTCTTAAAAGTTTAGATTAAGAGCAAATGCTCATGGGGCCTGCATGTAGCATGATGGTTGAGGCTCTGGACTCTCATATGACTGAGTGCGGTTCGAGTCCTGGACCTAGTGACTTACTTTCTCACTTTCTCTCCCTCTCTCTCTTTCTGGTAAGCATATGTGCCCTATAGCAAACTTTAAAGATAAAATAACAATAATAAATAAAATTAATAAATAGTTTTTTTTTAATTTTTTCAAGAGAGCCAATGGTCATTCTACTTAACATTTCTCAAAACCAGTATTTGAAAAATCTCTCTCTTTATTTTTGGCTCAAAAAATCCCCTTGATTTGGAAATACTAATTATAAGAAATTTTCAAAGATATAATTGTTAAGCATGTTTGTTTTTAGTTTTGCTGTTGTTTTTAACCAAGAAATTGATGCGCAATTTTAGCATAGGAGTTAGACCCCTAGACTTCTGATAAATGGTACTGAAATTTCAGTTTTACTGAAATTTTACTTTATTTTTATTTTATTTTCCAATTCTGTCATGACACTTATTTTCTGCCTTTTGAATAAGCTAAAAAAGAAAAAAATATTTCTATTTGGAAAAAAGCTGAGGAAAACTGGATTTTATATTTTTAATTAAAATAGGAGTTCTAGTGATAAGGAGTCTGTCACTCTGTGTTTTTAAAATTTGAGGTTTTCCTTTATTCAACTGGTCACTGAGCTATGTAATACTTCAGTCTCAGCTTCCTGATATTAATTTATATTTATTACTGTAACATAATGTGACCGGGAATATTGACTACGCCTTTGTGAGAAATACTCCTTTAAAGGTATCAGTATCACTCAGACTGTGTGGAAATGTAATCTAGACAGGCTGCTAGATGCTCTCAGTGAAGAATATGCAGTGCCCTCATTACCATAACCAGGGCAGCTCAGTTCCTGAGGCAGCTGTGGGCACCTGCCTTGAAGTGCTTTCACCCTATTAAAATTCTGCTCACATCAGTTGATTTGATGGTCATTCCAGATTGACTGCATCTGGAACTGTTCTTCTGGTGCATGAGTTAAAACCATAACCTTACTTTGTAGGAAAACTCTAGCTTTCCTACACCAGTTCTACAATATTGAAAATTCTCCTTTGTATATTACAACTCAATACCACTTTGCCTTAAAAATAATCTCTTTTGGAATCTTATTTAATTTAATGAATGACTCCTTTATCTGCAGATTTCTCAAAGGATAATTCTGTTTCCTGCTCTCTGCAAGGAGAAAACGAATGTCTTATTACATTCTTACTAACTACGGACAATGAGGGGAAAACCATCATTCACAGCATCGACGAGAAAGGTAGGTGGCTTGCCTTACACTGTCGATGGCAGTGGACACTACATGAGAGGAAACAAACAAACAAACAAAAACAACAACTGAAAAGTTCTTTGGGTAGCTTGCCAGGAAAGAGATTTCCAAATTTTTGCCGAAGTGCCTCTGCTTTCCCAAAGATTGAAAGGTACACGTTAGAAGGTTTTATATGTTCCAGTGTCTCTTATTAGAACCAGATAACAAGATGACTTGTATTCGTGCCAATCATCCTCTCCCCAAAAGTGAATAAATTACAGAAAGGTGTCCTAGTCTGTTTTGTTGCTAGTAAGAGAGAATGACCCTGTGTCCGATAATTTAAGAGAATAGAGACTTACTCAGTTCAGAGTTTGGGAGGCCAGGGGCCAGGAGCTAAACCTGGTAAGAGCCTTCCTGATGAAGGGGTTCTGAGGTTGTGCAGGGTATCACATTGTGAAAGGAGCACATATCTCTGTATTCATGAGTCTGTCTGTCTCATTCCCTCTCCTTATAAACCTACCAAGAGTTAATGATGGGAGCCCCCATGCTTTTTCTTTTTCTTTCTTTTTTTTTTTAAGAGGTGTTATGCTATAGGGCACGTGCGCTTGCCAGAAACACAGAGAGACAGAAAGCAAGTAATCCCCCCCCAGGGGAGATGGTTATGCCGCAATCCCTTCTCCTTCATTTTCCTCTCGGGATCTTGGGCACGTACGCACATGTGCCTGGCGTGAGTTTAAGCCACCAGGTTCAGGACTCGAACTGTAGTCGACTACATGGGAGTCCAGTGATATAGCCATTATGCCAACTGCTGGTCCTTGGGGCCCCCATTCTAATGACCTTATTCCCAATCTCCTCCCATAGGCCCCACCTTTCAATACCATAGCTGATTCAGTTTTCATCCTCCAAATCTCATCACAATCAAATCAGCACATGCTGTGTGTGTGTGTGTGTGTGTGTGTGTGTGTGTGTGTGTTGGGGGGATATTCGAACCATAGTAAAGGTAGACCAGATGACATGTAAGCCATAGTTATGTTTATATAAAAAGGGCTAACAGGAGTGTAGCAGTTGCTTAAAAACGAGTTTGAATAGGGCACACCTTTGTTCAAACCCTGTTCCACCAATTCATAGCTTCTTGACATTCTGTAAGATACTTGCCTCTCTGAGTCTCTACTCCCTCATCTGTAAAAAGGAGAAAATAATAGTACTTTCTTCTGAAGGCGGAATCAAGGATTAAATGGCATAATGCATGTAAAACGTGACAATCCTAAACTTACAGTGACAGGTCATTAAATGGTAAGGCTGAATCAGAAAAGACATTAAGCAGTAAGGAAGGAAGGATGTGATCTATAAAGTTTGTAAAGGGTGCATTGCCTCTGTGGATTTTTATTTACATTATCTCATGGAATCAGTTTGAACTTGAGAAAGACTCAAGTAAAAATCAGATTCAGCAAAGGGGAGAGAGAAGAAAGTAGCACAGAAGGTATGTTTGCTGAGAAATTTCAGTCAGTACCAGACTCTCCTGGGGAGCTGAGCTTGTTAAAGATATCAGTATCCTGCATCAGCAGGTCTGATGTGTGGCCTGGGACTCTGTGTCTTAACATCTACCTGAAGTCCCTAATACAGATGGTCCCTAAGCAACTGCCCTGGCTGCATTCTCAGATACACACAAGCACTTCCCACTTCCTGACTCCAGTTAATCCTGTGTCTCTCCTAGACCTTTCCTGTAGAAATGACAGCTGCATTAAATCAGATCTCGCCCAATCTGCTGGCAACCTCCTCCCTTCCTGAAAAGTTTTGAGCCTAAGTTCTGCCACAGACAATGGCAGCACCGTAAGGCAGATGTGTTTGTCGTGTGTGTTTGCTTATCAATGCGCTGATAAATTAGTAAGGCTGCATTTAAAACCAAGGGTATCAAATTGGCATCACTGGGCAAGCTCTCAAGAGAAGTGAGATCCCACATGGCAACTACAGCTTGAATCCCCAGCCAGGTCAACCTGAAAATGCCAGGCGTGTGCAAAACTCCCCAGGATCTGACAGGTTGAAGGACTGGAGGAAGGGGATCATGGCAGGACCAGACGCTGTGGAGGGTATTCTTCTCTTTTTTCTCTCACTGTAATGTGCATGCACACACTCTACTATGAATAAAGAAAACAATATTTTAAAAAATTAAAATCACTTAGGAGTATAAAAACCATTAAGCTGGCCTATAGTGCAGTGCATCAGGAGCCAGATCCCACATAGCCAACTGGGGTTTGAATCTCTGCCATGGCAGCTCAGAAAACAAGCTGGGCACATGTGTGTGAGTATCCCAAATCCTGACAGGATGGAGAAACAGAGGAAAATTATTTCAAGTTGACTGCATACTATGGGGGATGCCTTCCTTTTCTCTCTCTGGTGAGCATATGCACTCTCTGGCAATAAAAACAAAACAAAACTAATCTAGAAAACCAAAGCAACACTAAAGTGGCCAAAAAAGTAGATTCAAGACATTATAACCCCATCAAGAAACTATGATCAGAAAAATATCGCATTGCACTGCAAAGGGCAAGGGAGAGATAAAGGTCAACACAATCAAAGAAATTCAAGGATGAGCGTGAACTTGGCCTTGAAGCTCAGGTCAGCAGAGTGCTCCTGGAGACTCACTCTTTAAAAATCTCATGTAAATCGGGAACCAGCAGTTAGCGTAATGGCTATGTCGCTGGACTCCCACGTAGCCGACCGCGGTTCGTGTCCCAGACCCGGTGGCTTAAAACTCACGCCGGGCGCGTGTGCGTGCGTGCCCAAGATCCCGAGAGGAGAATGGAGGAGAAGGGATTGCGGCGTGACCATCTCCCCTGGGGGGTGATTTCTCGCTTTCTGTCTCTATGTCTCTCTCTGTCTGTCTGGCGAGCGCACACGCCCTACAGTGAAAATCTCTCTCCAAAAAAAAAAAAAAAAAAATCTCATGTAAATTGACTTCTCTCAAATGCATACATAAAGTGCATCTGGCGGCCATTAGTTAATGAAACATAAGGTGAATCCTGCTGTACCAAAAAAAAAAAAAAAATTATAATACGAAACTCGCCTCCACATTGTCTTTGTTATAGCCGTAGTCTCCAATGTACTGTCTGTGACTAGCAAGTTATCTTGAAATCAAAGCCGTCTCTTATAATACTGATGCTATTGGAAGAATGAGTTCTGAACAGCAAAAACAAGTTTCCAGAATAGGCTCTGTTTTTAATTCAGAGGCTTTTGTATCTAGTTGGTATGATTTCTTTCTTTTCCTTTTCTTTTTCGGTGAGACATGCCTTTGGCTGATAAATGCTGCCTCATTACTGTTGTCTGTTCTCTTATTGTTCCGCACAAGATGCGTGGCACAGCAACAGGCCATCCTTCAGAGGCTGCACAGTGCCCTGCTGTCTTTTTATTACGGCATTCTATTATCCCTCTGCTATTGCAGTAGGAAAAAAATGACCTCCCTGAGGCTTAGCAGCCGGCACCTGACAGTCCTTGGATGTCTCTTCCTCAAAAGATGCTCTTCCTGATAGACCAGGAGCCCCCAGGGCACAGCCTGTCCCCACTCTCACAGCTGTAAGACCAGAGAATCCCAGCGAGGTCAGCCCAAGGTTTGGATAGAAAAAGCGGCAACATGAAGAGGCAGGGGAGAGGAGGTTAATGATTGCCAGAGTCTTCTGACACGTTGTAAGGAGGAACCACCAAGGGAAGAGTGCTTGTAGAGAGAGAGCTTCGGACATCTTCTTTCTTACTTGCAGGGCATAAGAGCCACACCAGGGTCAAGAACTGATGGCTGAGGAGCCTCCCTGGTGGAAGTACCGACTGGTGTAGCTGTTACACCCACAGGCTCCAGCTTGGAAGTTCCAGGGCATTGCAGTCTGGAAGACAGAAAAAGGGAAACGTGCACCTGCTATATAGTAATACTAAAGTAATACTAAAAATAATAGAATTGAGGCCAGCAGGTGCTATTTTGGTTGAGGGCACTGAACTCTCACATGGCTGACAGTTCAAATTCAGGACCTGGCAACTTGATTTCCTACTTTCTCCTCTCTCTCTCTCCCTCTCTCTCTCTCTTTCTCTCTCTCTCTCTCTATCTATCTTTCTTACTCTGTCCATCTCTGGTCAAATTAAAATAAATACATGAATAAATAAAGTTAAATAAAATAATTCTTTAAAAAAATAATAATAGACTAGCGACTCTCCTTTTATCAACCCCTTACTCCTTCTTTATGCCAGGTATCATTCTGCATGTTTTACATGTATCAGTTCACTAAATCTCCTCAACAACTATGCAAAGCAGTCACGTCACTACTATTATTTTTGTTTTATAGGTAAGGAAATTAAAGCATGGAGACATTAAGTACCAGAGCTGGTTGAGGGACTCTCACAGTCTGGTTTGAAGTCCATGCTCTTAACCACTGTACTATACTGCCTCCCACTGGCTGTTCAACCATAATAAATATCTGAATTCTGAAATGATGTTAGATCAGCATTGTGTAATCATATTGTTACACAAACTATATACGTAATTTTAACATTTTCTAGTATCACATTAAAAAGTAAAAAGACACAGATTAAATTATTTGCCATTATATTTAAAATATTGGCATTTCAACATGTAACCTATATAAAAATTATAAATGAGATTTTTTTAATGTCAGTTGTTTGAAATCAGTGTGTATTTGATACATAGAGTGCAACCCAGTTTGGAAAGATCCTATTTCAAGTGCACAATGGCCACATGTGATAGAACCACCAGGTGGGACAGCACAGCCATGTTAGAGACTCAGGACCTTAAAATTAAGCGTAGCGCTGTCCCAGACTCCATAGACAATGTTGCGCACAGTGACAAAGGTGCCCTTCTTCTCCCACCTAGAAATCTCTCTTAAAAAATAAAAAAAAAGAGAGAGAGAGAGAAATCCATCTTCAGTCTGAGTAGCTCAAGAAATAGCAAAGAGAATATAAGTAGTAAAGATGTCTGTTGTGTAATACCTACTCCGGTGCCTGGACGATTCCTGTGTACAATTCCCAAGGACTTCAAGTTCTCAAAATAAAGATGTCTGCCAGACCACACCTATCCCTCCTTTATTCCATTCTGGAGAGCCCTCCTAATTCACATTCTGGCTCCAGGGCCTTAGCAAGCTTCATCTTGCTTTGAACAGGAACACGCTCTGCCCCACCCCAGAGATTTCTTAGCCAAAGATGTAACCAGTATATTTGCTCATTGACACAAGCCTGCTGCCTTCTTTGCAGGAGTGTCGGTAACCTCTCAGAAGCAGCCATGGTTTATTTGCTGTGCTAGAATACAGTCTTTAGATCTTCTTACTGTAGTAGCTATGTTATTAGCTTCTTCGCTTACTTTTGCATAATCTCCTTACCTGGAATATTTCTGCCAAAGAACAAAGTGTGTAAGACCAGGAATCATGCTGGTAGGGGGTCATTAGTCCCACTCAGATTCAGATCAGCTATAGATCCTTACCTTAAAAGCAGCATGACTAGCCCTATGTGTATAACTCTCTTTATTAAACACCTAAAAGCAATAAAAGTAAGGACAAACTAAGCGTGATTCATTTCCTCCCCAAATATCATAGATTTTGCCACATGCCTTACAGAGATGGATGCAGATTTTTAATGATATTTTTTATGTGTTTTTTTTTCCATAAAAGCAAGAGGAGCCTTAATGATAATGCCTCATTAAGAAATGTATCATCTCCTAGGCATATTGCAAGGCTTATTAGTCATTCTGCTATCGATGAGGGAAGGTAGTATATAATTGCAAAAAGATATTAATATCATCAGTAGAGTCAAAGTAGCATTTCATAGGCTATTTAAGTTGAAATGACCATACAGAACATCTAATTTCCCAACCTTCCTTGAAGATAAGAATCATTTAAAATACCTTGATTAATAAAAAATGTGTGGCCTCATCCAAGGTCCAATGAATCAGAATCTTGGGCAAGGGGTCCAGGAAGCTATAGGTTTCATAAGCATGAATACCTCGACTTGTTGTTATTATCAGAAAAATTAAGAGAACTCTGAACTTCATTTTATGAATGAGGATTTTACACTCAGAGAGATCAATAGGCTTGATTGAATTCATGTAGCCACTGATATCAAGTAGAAATTGAACCTACTCTCTGACCTTTGCCCAGGAATTTTTTGGAAACAAGAGCACTACATTAGGGTCAAGAAAATAAAGCTGAGATTGGGTGCTTAAAAATAATAAGTAGAATAAAAATAAAATAATCTGAAAAAAAAAGAAAAGCTTTTTGCTGCTGAAGATGTGTATAGTAATGTCTTTTTCTTGATTGATATGCATGATATTCATGCTGGAAAAAGAAATGTTATACACTGTATATGTAATTACGTGTAATATAAAATATAATCATAAATAAGTAAATAAATATTTTAAAAAAGAAAATAAAGCCTTGGACCAGCAGTTGGCATAATGGCTATGTCACTGGACTCCCATACAGTTGACCGTGGTTCAAGTCCTGGACCCAGTGGCTTAAACTCATGCCAAGCACATGTACATACATGCCCAAGATCCCAAGAGAAGAATGGAGGAGAAGGGATTGCAGCATGGCCATCCCCCCTGGGGGGTGACATTTCACTTTTTCTCTCTGTCTCTCTGTCTTTCTGGAAAGTGCATGCACCCTATAGCAAAAACCTCTCAAAAAAAATTAAAAGAAAATTAAGCTGAAAAACATGATTGTCTATTAAAAAAGGAGCAAATAGTCCTCAGGAAATAGGTTTTTTATTAGACTGCTCATGATTCAAGATGATCCATGAAAAAGTTATTACATGTGCTTCCCCTTACACACAGACTTCTCTTTTGTACTTCTTTATGTAATCAGAAGAGACCATCTTTAGTAATTAAACCGTAGTCTTTTCTCATGACCCTTTAAAGTAGTCCATGTGTATTAATTGTCATTCTTTTGGGTTCTAACTCCTTTTAAGTCAACCAATGAGTATATACCCATTTACTTTGCATAGCTAAACTCTCTTTTATCCTATTTTGAAAGAATATAGGGCTCTCCTTCAACAAGTAATGTTTTTGTTATTATTTCAGCAAGACGGAAAGGTATCAATACTTACCCTCTATTGAAGAAAAAGTGTGGATGGAGAATTCAGTGAAAAATGTCTTTCCTATGTCAAAATGTTAAGTATACCACCGTCTCAACAAATTTTCTGTTCACACAGATTGTCCAAAACCTCCAAACATTCCCATGATCATGTTGGGTGTTTCTCTAGCCATTCTTCTCATCGGGGTTGTCCTGTTGTGCATTTGGAAGCTGCTGGTTTCGTTCCATGATCGTAAAGAAGTTGCCAAGTTTGAAGCAGAACGATCAAAGGCCAAGTGGCAAACGGTATGTGAACACTTAGGGCTACTCCTTGTCCAGGGAAGAAATGACCTGGTGGAAGAGATTGGGGTAGGCGGGATGCTTTCTCTGCTCTAAAAGAGTTTGAATGTCATGGTTTCCCCCACCACCACCACTCTTACCATGACCCCAACAGTTTTGCTTTTTCTGCTCCAGAACAAAGGAACTGCCCATAATCTGGACCCTGATGGGACTCACAATATGTATTTGTCTCTCAGTGTAGCAGGGACTTCCATCAGTCTGAGAAGTCTCATGAAACTTCTGATGTAGTTAGATCATCAGGAAGTATATTTGATTTGTACTGCCTCATCACTCAGAGGATCCACCAGCCCCATTTGATAAAGCTTAGATGCTATATCTAAAGATGTCCCTAAATTAATTATGTTATACTTAATGGATAATGTCAATTAATAGTACGACAGTTCGTGCCAATTTTCATGGAAATCTTTGTTACTTGTAAAATCAGTTACAAAACAAAGTTGAGAAGGCTTTTTCAATCCCATGCAGTCAGTTTTTTCTGAATAACTTATATTTTAAACAGCTACCTGAAGAAAACATTAAGTAACAACTTTTAAATATATATTCTCAAAAATAATTTTTTTTTCACAGTAGACAAATAAAAAACAGGACTATAATTTTCTGTGTTTCTTTCCCACAGGAGAGATAATTACATTTTTAGAGACCCATAGAAACAATTTCATGGTTTTAATTTCATCTCTTTATCTCTAATGGTGTGTCCGGCCATCTAATAGCAATTATCTTATGTTGCTGATTCTAAAAACAGTGCCATCACAGGAGAAAATATAGGCAAACACAACGCTCCTTTGAGTTCATCTGCCCAAATAAATTGATGTTAACACTTTTTCCTTAAAGTCTATAGCAATATCTTCAATTCCTAAAGCAAATGGAATTTTCTGCTTTGGATAACTTTATCTTGATAAGGTATGTTTATATCTGTGCAATTATTTCAAACCAATACATGGTGCAGGACAATGGACAATGAAAATTTTCCATCTACTCTATCTTCCCATTAAAAATGTCTTGAGACAAAACAACCAAATGCAACACATGGATCTTGTTCAGATCTTGATTTGAATGATCAAACTGTAAAAATACATTTTTAAAACAAGTGGAAAAAGTCAATACACACCAGGTCTTAAAATGATAGCACAGGGAACCAGCAGTTAGCATAATGGCTATGTCGCTGGATTCCCACGTAGTCGACCGCGGTTCGCGTCCTGGACCCGGTGGCTTAGAACTCACGCCAGGCGTGTGTGCGTGCATGCCCAAGATCCCGAGAGAAGAATGGAGGAGAAGGGATTGCGGCGTGACCATCCCCCCTGGGGGGTGATTTCTCGCTTTCTGTCTCTATGTCTCTGTCTGTCTGGCGAGCGCACACGCCCTATAGCGAAAACCTCTCCAAAAAAAAAATGATAGCACAGGGACCAGTAAATGGTGTGATGGTTACACCACTAGACTCCCATGTGGCTGACCGCAGTTTGAGTCCCAAATGTGGCAACTTGAAACTCACATCCAGCGTGTGTACATGCATGCCCAAAATCCCAAGAGGAGAATGGAGAAGAGACTGTAGTGTGACCATCTCCCCTGGGGGGGATACTTCTCACTTTCTGTCTCTCTGGTGTGCACATGCTCACTATAGCAAAAATCTCTCTTTAAAAAAAATAACAAAGAAGCATGGTTAATTTGATGAGATATAATGACTTTCCTAGAAAATGTTCATATATTTTACCATAGGGCGGGCGCCACCACACCCAAATGTTCATATGTTTTAGATCTGCATACTGAAGTATATGGGAACAAAAGAAAATGAAGGCTGGGGTTTTCTTCAAAATAATTCCCTGAGAGAGCGAGAGCAAGAAGAAGTGATAGTGAAAGCAAGCTTGGCAAAATCATAGTCATTGTTGGATCTGGATAATAGGTCCATTGAATTTGTTAAATAGCTTTCTTCTTTTTGTATATGTGTAGATTTTTCATAATTAAGCAAAATCCTTAGGAAAGTATGTAATGGATTTGCAATGAAGGTATATTTTACCCGTCCCTAACAATGTAAAGGGTAGCCTAACAGGTTTGCTTAGTGACTTAGAACATGGTGCTAATGAGGTCAAAGTTGTGGGATGGGTAACATCACTTGATCTCATGGGCATGAATGTTATTTTTAACCTTCACCAACTGATAAGCCAATGCCTGGCAATGGTCAGAAGGGCAACCTGGCAAAAGGATGTGCAGAAGTTGGCACAAAGAGCAATAGCAGCAGCAGTTAGTTGAACAACCTCTAGTCCTATGAAGGCATCTTGGTATTCTCATTTTGAAGGTAGGTAAACTGAGGCCCACAGAGCTTAAAGGACTTTCCAAACTCTTGCCGCATGGTGGAATGGAAATCCTAATTGTCCAATGTTTTTCCAAGCCTAGCCTTTGGTTGACCCTCCTAGAAATAATAAGCAGGTGCTCTGAAAGCAAGCACTTAGGCAATTATGTGATGTGTATCTACTAACCAGCACATTTTAATGTTCTCATACAAAAGCATGAGTACTGACACGTGATTAATATCTTTAAAATAACATTTTAATTAACAGTTAATTTCCCCCAAAACATGAATTGTTCTCTCTCAGGATGAAGAACATGACTAAAATTCAAATGCTGAATTTTGCTGTTTCTTCATCTAAAATGGGGCCAAAACATGCATTAAATAGATAAAAGCATAAATGAAAAATATTATTTCCTTGTTAAACTGAGTTTCTTTGAGTAACGAATGTTTGATGTCCCTGACTAGATAATGAATGGGTAATAATTATTCACTTGGACGCAGAGGAGGTTTAATTCAAATAACTCAGTTCAAATTTCACTAATATATCCTACTGGAAAGAAAATTGTTCCTCAGTGCATACACTTAGGGGTCTTCAATTTAATTCAGCTTTTATCTAAAACCTATTTCTTCTTTATGAGGTGAATTTGGCTGGTCTTCTTCCCTACCACCCCTGGAGGTCACCTGACCTATAGGGCCTCTGTAGGTACAGAGCTCAGGATAGAAAGACTTGCACTCTTGCTTCCTAAAATATATCATTATAGCTGTAAAGAAAGGTTAACTTTTTGTTACTCCTCAAAAAATAACACACACATGCAGATTCTTTATGAAAACACAAATGGAAGGTATTTAAATTCATCTTTGATTAGACATTTTTTCTAGGATGACAAGTCATTAACTCGAGGCAAAAAATGTTCAGCTTGACATTTCTTGCAGTCATGGATTGATTTTGTACTGCACTAAGCACATCAGGTCTGCATTTGGCAGTTAGGCAATCATTAGGGACGCTGTGGGTCATGACAGAGAGTTTTCTTATTAGTACTTATACGCACTAGAAAAATGTACCTTTGCATTTGCAGAATTCACAGCCCAAATGAGCACCCCAAAAGTCCAGGAGGAATCAGCCTGATCACCTTAGATGGCTAGGGAAAAACTTGCCTTGTCTAAACAGTGGCATGCAGACTTACCTGAAATGAAGCAGTCCCTAGCTGGAAATCACAGATAGGGTCGTTGCAACCTGCTTAACTCCACAGGAGACAGAACTGGACATTTCCACATTTCCTCCTGCTAATGCAGCCCATTGTAAGCAAATCTCCTGAGTCTGATTACCAGCTGAAGAAAAGAAACACTCTGCTGCACACCCCAACAGCCCATGCATAGTGCTCTTCCCCCCATTTTTTTTTTTCAAAGAGAGACTTTCACTATAGGGCATGCTGGAGAGACAGAGAGACAGAAAGCGAGAAATCACCCCCCACGGGGATGGCCATGCCACAATCCCTTCTCCTCCATTCTCCTCTCAGGATCTTGCATATGCATGTACATATACCTGGCACGAATTTTCAGCCTCCAGGTCGAGGACTTGAACCACAGTCAGCCATGTGGGAGTCCAGCTACATAATCATTATACTATCTGCTGGTCCCATTCTTCTCCTATTTTAACATTGCCACCTTAGCCTCCTACCTCCACCTTAGACTCCTCCTCCACGGTGGAGTCTATTTTATGCATCACCTCCTGTAAGCAATGCCTTGGTCTATATCTAGATTCACAAACCCCCTCCACCCCACCCCCACAATATTGCAGGTCTAAATAAATGAAGTTCCTTTAAAATACAGAGTGAAATCTACACAATCAAAATGAAGCATTCAACAGAATATCTATGAAATAATATTGTGTTGTTCTGTCTGTTGCAACTCAAGTCATCTCTTTTATAATGCATAGAAATTATAGCGTGGAGTGTGGGTGTCTTTTAGTGTGTTTGGCACCATATGGGATAGAGCCTACGAACAAGTGCATGGTTCTGCGGCGATCTAATCCGGCCCTGCCCACAACCTGTTCATTTTCAGCGTATCTTTTCTGTTCACTGAGGTTCCTTCTTCCTTCAGGACAGGCCAGCTGTCATCTGTAGCCTGCACCTCTTATTTTTACCTTTTTTCTTCTATTGAGTTTCTTATTCTTCTATAAAACCAAACAACTTCTAATCCTTCAATGAAATAAAATTCTACACACGATTGTTTGCAAATGAGAATCTAAAACCTCATCAGTTTACTCTTTGTCATCCAAATTTCAAATTTTTATGTCAAGAGGACTAAACAAGGACTAGAGGCCCACCAGATTTTTCCAGACTGATCTCAAGAGTAGAAGCACTATGACTACCTGATCTTCACCTATCACCCTCTGCCAACAAAGAACCTCTTTTCTACCTGCCCTCATTACAGAGATAGCATCACTCTTCAAAGGCTTGTAAACAAAGGTAGAATGTCACTCAGTCAGAGGTCAGACGTTGGCCCTGCAGGTGCAGGTGTGACCCTTCCTCCCAGTGAAGACACTGAGGCATGTCCAAGGGCAGTCAGTGTGAGTGCTCAGGGAATGCTTTCAGTTTTATTCAGTTCTTATAAGAGTTGAAAGAAATGTACTATCAGAGAAAATACAATTGTGTTTCTTCTGTGCTTCCTCCTCAATATAAGCTTAGAAATTGCTACTATCTCTACAATTCATGGAATAAGGAGACCAAAGTATAAGCTTTAGTAACTTAGAAAGTCAAAGGTAATTTCTGGACTCCACACCTACTAAGTGAACTTGGAAATGTGAAAAAATTTTACCAAAGCTCTGGGGGAAAATATCTTTATAACCATCTCCAGGACCTAGAAGAAATCTCCAGGACAGAAATTCCAAGTGTACAGAGAAGCTATAAATAAAAATTAATGAGAACAAGCAGGATTTATTGAGCATTTCCTAAGTACCATGCCTAGTGCCAAAGTTCTTTACCTCATGGATGGTTTCGTTGTTTGTTTGTTTTAGTTTGCTATGGAGCTCATTTACTCACTGAGGAGAGAGAGGGAGAAAGTGAGAAAGCATCCCCTTCAGGGGATAGCCATACTGCAACTCTCTTCTCAGGACTTCGGGCACTCTTCCCCACATGCCTGGATGATTTTTAAACTGTCAGGTCTAGGACTTGAACCGCACAGTCAGCCATGTGGGATCCTGCCTCCTTAGCCTCCCCATTATCTAATGGCCCACTTCATGGACAATTAATCTTTCCATTGTAGATGAGGCCATCAGGGCTTGGAGTTGCTTAAGTAAGGTCAAAAAGTGAAGCTGAATGTAAAACCCAGGCTGTCTGATGCCAAAGACTATACAGTCAACCTTAGAAAATGGGGGGGGGAGGGTGGGAACAACTCTCTCTTCTCTAAACTCTTTCCTCCTGCCTGAAACAAGTAGAGAGGTTTGGGGTTTGGTACATTAGGTCCTTTTAGTCATGCCAACACTCTGTTGGCACCTGGAAGCACATGTGCAGTGCCAACTGCACAGCTGGGCTTTCCAGACACAGGTACCCAACCTCCCCACTGCCCCAAGGTCACAGGGATGTTGCTCAGCCTGCTTTGAGACTCCTACTCTTTCACAGACTTAGGGCTCCACATACCACCTCCTGCAGGTCTCTACTTCATGCATTCTTTTATCTAGCAAACAAAAGTCAGCTAGTTCTTTTGCTTTCCATAGCAACTATTATCTGTCTGGTGATTTTCCCCCCGTGCTCCCAAGTATTTAATTGCTCCTCCTTCTGTATTTTGATCTCATTTTCCCCAAGATTATCTGTCCTTATTTGATGCCTCTCATCAATAGCACATTTCTTTAAAGGAAAATACTGTGTTGTTCCCTTTTGAATGTTTCCACTACTTTCACTTATTCATGTTTTGCTCTTGTACTTCACGTTTTACTTTTGGTTCAACAAGCAGTGTTCATTTCACTTATTCAATTCAATACATACTAATTATCTCCTATGGGCGAGGCACTATTCTCCGTGCTGGGAAAATGGCAGTGCACAAAACAGCTGAGGTCTTATTTTCTATCCGTGAATTAGGACATTTCCAAAAGGGTAAGATTTTTAGAAAACACACATGAGACTGGTTCTGCATATTAAAAAAAGAAAATGAAGATGTGTACATTTTAAAGTGCTAAAAGTATGAAATACCAGATTAATCAAAGTTAGTCCAATGGCTCCCAAGATTGAATTTGACTCTCCTCTGTCAATTTTTACTATAATAAAATTATTCAGTGATCTTAAACAGTATAATAACAAAATGTGTATTTTTTTTAATCTTTCCCCCCCCCCCCCAGGGAACAAATCCACTTTACAGAGGCTCTACCAGTACTTTCAAAAATGTAACCTATAAACACAGAGAAAAACAAAAGGTGGACCTTTCCACGGATGGCTGAAACTACTTTACACATGGAAAAAGGCTGTTTCACCGATATAAAATGTTAATGCACTATTTAATTTTTCTTTCTTTGTTGTTTCAAATTGAGGTTGGTTTAAGATAATAGTAGGTCATTGGGAGATCAGTCATTCTCTGTTTGAAGGTGAGAGACTATGTTGGCAGGTTCAAAATAATCTAGAAGAGGAATATCTTTAGCAAAGAGGTGACTTTGGGGATCATTTGAAGAATATACTCTGTTGTATTAATGCTTCAAAAAATCATCAAAATGATTCATGGGGGCCTGCTTTGCATCTGAAAAGTGTTTAATATTAGAATCTCATTTGTTGCAGGAATTCAGCTACCTGAAATCTGTCTCAACAAAGTTACAAAGTCCATATGCCTACACTGTAAAATCACATTTGCTAATTAATTCTAAATTTTTAGTAAATATGCCCTTTCCTAAAGGAAGACTTTTTTTAAGTCTATGAGAAATAAGATTCTGATTTTATATCAGCAGAGTGGATCCAATTGCCTTAAAGATAAGTCAAATGTAGGGATTGAAAATTAAGTATTAGTGATTTCTGTGAATTTGTTTGCTCCTAAAAGACAGTTATACAAACAAGTATTCTATTTGTTTGATAGATGAGGAAGAAATAACTTACAAATTAAGTTACTTTATAAATTAAATTAAGTTAAATTAAGAAGTCACTAGTGAAAAACAAAGATTACAGCCCTATCATTTAGGTAATTTTTAAATTACCTGAATAACAATCTTTTACATTCAGTTTCTTTCTTGACTCTGGGTTCACTCTTCCATATTTCTCAATCTGTTTTACTCAGTTTCATCACCTTCTAAACCAGGTCATTGTAATATAATTTTTTTTTATTTTTTAAATTTCATTTAAATGGTTAGGTACTTATTCAAAGGCAGCTCCAATAATATAAAAGAAACATGGGTTAAATACAATAAGATTCTTATTTTTGAAGAAGCTTTTGCTATAGGGTGTGTACACTTGCCAGAAAGACAGAGAGAGACAGAAAGACAGAAAGCGAGAAATCACCCCCCAGGGTGTATGGTCACACCACAATCCCTTCTCCTCCATTCTCTTCTGGGGGTCTTGGGCATGCACTCCTGGTGTGAGTTTAAGCCACCAGGTCCGGGACTCAAACCATGGTCAACTACATGAGAGTCCAGTGACATAGTCATTATGCCATCTGTTGGTCCCACAATAAGATTTTAAGTAGCTTTAAACCACACATATCAAGAGTGTACAGCACCCATGATTTACAGGCTTTTTAATATGTATTAATTTTCCATCTGCATAATCTAGCATGTACATTTCAGCTGTCTGAGGTGGATATACGTCATATATTTTACTTGGAAAATATATGTGGACAATTAGAGATCCATCGCTGGTTGAAGAAATACTCTAGCATATTTCTTAGGGTTATTATTGCTTGACAAAGCACTTTCCTCTTATTTGATCCTCCTAAGGAAACTAAGGTGAGAGACTGAGTAGAACTGGATTTAGAAACTAGACTTTCTAACTCCAAGCCACTGCCTATTTCCACTGCGTGAGACTGCCTCTTTCATAAAGAAATGATGGAAAGATTGTGTTAGTTAAGCAATAACTATCATCTGTGTAAAAATGTACTGAGACTAAACAAATAGCATCTGAACTGCTGATGTACAGGTGAGCTACTGCACTTCAGTGCAATGTTTATTATCATTGATTAAACTGTAACACGAAGCCTTTCACTGGGTGAATAGTATAGTCTGTAATGGAGGCTTCATGGTCATCTATTGCTTTGTCATAGTGTAATCTACTAATTTCTGCAATTCTACTAGATATTTGTGTGTGCATTTGAATGCCAGGGGACTCTTTTCTCATTTCTAAGTAACTCAGGTAAATCAGACATTTAGGGAGTACATGGCTGTATGAGACAAGGTTGCTCAACAATCACCTTGAGGTTCTGAAAGGCGAATGTGCCTCTTTCGTTCCTGGCTGATGCCCGCCCCCTAGAGAAAGTCCAGAACAACAGCCCAGGTGGAATACTGAGGACACCCTAGGAGCAGTCACCTCTGCAAGGGACTTCTTGGGGGGTATTTTTGTATTATTACTAGAATGGGATTTTAGCAAATAGATGTTTCTTTTTGTGTGCATTAGAGAAGGTAGAGAAGAATCTGCTCTTTCTCTTAATACTGTTTTGACCCAAGGCAGGACCTTGAAATGGCCAAAACATTAACATTAGTACTTCTGTTCACTGAAGAGTTATGTTACATGAAGATAAAGTGGTTTTTTTGTAAGTTCTTTTATTGTATTTTGTGTTGACATAAATAAATATGGTAATTTAAACAATGAACTTTAGATGGATGATAATTCCTTTTGTTTACCTGGTACAAAACCCTCATCTTGGATTTCTGGATCCCTCTGACTGCCTTGCTGGTCTCAGTCTTGGGCCAGGGAAGAACTAGAAAGAGACAGCCTAGAGGGAGGAGGCAGCAGGGATTGGCTGTGACTCATTGCCTAGATACATGAGGCCTTGTAACACAGACTCTGGCATTACCCCCACATTTTGTAAAATCAAACTACTTAGGGTTAATGTTACATGTTAACATGTATCCCTCTCCCACCTCAGCCTTGGCCCTGTCAAATTAATGTCTTGAATTCTTAACTCCCAGTGTCTTATAATATGACCATGTGATTCTTTAAAGAAGAAACTAAGGTAAAATAAGGTCATAGAATTGGGCCCTAATCTAATATGACAAGTGTCCTTATAACCAGAGAAGATTAGGATACAGGCATGTACAGGGGAAAGACCATGTGAAGACAAAGGGAGAAAGTGACCATCTACAAACCAAGGAAAGACATATCAGAAGAAACCGATAGTACTAACATCTCAGTTTTGGACTTCCAGCCTCCCGAACTGTCAGAAAATCAATTTCTGTTGTTTACGCCACCTGGTCTGTGGTATTTTGTTATGGTATCCCTAGAAAACTCATACAGTCTTCCAGTTCTATTTTTCTAGGCATCCAGTTGATACATTCTGTTATAACATGATCATTTTCTAAACAAACAAACAAAAATATTAAGCATAGAGAGACCAAATGCTCACAAAAGGAGTCAGTTTAGTCCTTTCCTTGAAAAAACTCATTTCAAGCAAAAGAATAGGCAAAGTCAAGTGAAGAGTACTCATATTCTAAAATATACTGTTTCTTATAGACTATAGATCAGAAGTCAGGAAATACAGAAAATGCATTCATTTTGAATAGCACTGAGTAAGTCACTCTTCTCCTTAAATTTCCCATCTGTGAGATAGTGGCAATACCTGTCCTTTCTAGCACTCATACACTCCCTAATACATAGTAGGGACTTGATAAATTCATTCAACAAATATTTACTGAGTTGCCCAGTATATGCCAGGCACTGTTCTTTTGATGATGCATGTAGTGAATGGTGAAGAAAACAAGCAGTCTTGAAGCTCCCGAATGAGAGAAGAGACAATAAACAAATAAGAATACTAGTTCAGGGTACTGGACCCAGTTTATGCACATTCCAGATCCACTTGGCCCCACTTGCCTCCCAGGCCTGTGCTAGGAGTGTGTCCAGCACCAATTTGCACAGACCACTCGGGAGAAAAGCCTCAGTTTCCATATAACTCCTAACAGGTGAAGCTGCAACAATTTTTGTGCCCAAGGCCTCAGTGGCTTCCTTGGCTGCTGACCCAAGGGAGCACATAGCACAACAGACAAGTGCAGGGAAGTAAGCATGAACATAGATCACCAAGAGGCAGAGATGGGAAGGAACTAACAGATGCAACTGAGCCAACCATGGTGTTTTCAACAAAAGCTATAGCCAACTTCCTATGTATCATCACAGCCAGTGTTCCCTGATTCTCTGCCTCCCAGTACTTTTTTCCACGGTATGGCATCTCCCAATAAACCATGAACACGTAACTTTGCTTCAGGTTCTTGATTTACAGGGAGCCCGAGCTAAGACTGTGCAACGGCCATAAGGGCTACACAGAACATAAAACAAGATGGGGACAGACAGTGGAGCAGTGGTAAAACGTGACTCTAAGACTCTGGCCCACATGGGAAGGTTTCAGGTTCACATCATGAGATATCCCGAGTACACCAGGCACAAGGGTGCCCATGATCTGAGGCTGGCTGAAACCGGGAGTGGATTGCAGCATCAAGACCCTATTGAGGGTGTTCTCTCTGACTTTGTTTCTCTTTCTCTTACTCACAAAAGAAAGAAATGTCAAAGAACCTGAGGTTAGAGAAAGAGCACACAATCCCCTATGATGGTCCATCCTTAGAGTTATAATTTTTGAGTAGAGATCTAAGAAAGGAATAAGCAAGTGCAAAGGCCCTGAGAAGGCAATATTGTACTTAAAGAAGAGCAGGAAAGTCAACTGGGAGAGGGAGAGGAATAAATATTTGTTAAAAATGGAATTGTATAGCTTAACCAAATCATTAAAACAAACCTAGAGTTTTGCAAACATAGTGTTTTACGTTTCTGTGAAGAAATGCTCTGCAAATCCCAGCATCATTTCTCAGTGATTGCACTCATAAGAGCACAGTTCAAATAGTTGCCAAGTAGGCTGCTGGAAAACATCCTGGTGTTTATATTTAGACATAATACTTACCACATGAAGTGGCCTGATCCCCATTCACTCTTGCACTAAGTAATTAATTATGAAAAGGTTATATTACTGCTTCAAAAAATATTAACACCCAAATATCATAGCTTTTTCTCTTTTCTTTACCTCTAGAAAAGAAATTTCTCTTTTTATTTTGAGGGGGATGTTTTTTGGTAAGGACGACTCCCAGATGTTCTTTTACTGGAAAAAATCTGGGAAATAAAGGAAATAGAAAATTATAAAAGAACGCAATCTAAGTTGATATATAAAGTAAAATATAAAGCCAATGAGGACAGGAAAAAGAAACAAGGAACTTACTTGTCTGGCTTTGGAGGAGAGTTTGGAAAGAGGAAGGAAAGGTCTTTGGGGAAGCAACTATATATGGGTGATATTGAGAAGGAAGTAGAGAGATTAGAGTAGTTGACTGTATTAAATGTACCCATCCTTCTGAGACTGTTGTTCCCTAAAGTATCACAGCCAGCATGGTGCTAGCTTAAAGATGAATGAGAGAAGGCCCAGTGCTATGAGGATTTCAATTATAAGAGTCCATGTGTGAGTTTAATCTAGATGACCTTGTAAGACCCTTCAATACTAGAAACAATACTGTCCTGAAATACTTCTATGAAACCTCCCAAATGGCACGTCCCATACCCCACATCTGCCTAGAGTAACCTAGAATTCTATTTTCTTTCTCTCCTTTACTCCTAACACCCATTCCTTCCAATATTCCTTGAAAGAATGTGGTACTAGAGTAGCAATCCTAACAATAACATTTTTAACTACAATAGAAAATTGATCTTTAAAAAATTTCATTTATTTAAATGTTAATGATTTGTAAAGATTGTATATCATTCTCATTTTATGAAAATATTTTATAGAAGCAGAAGTCTTTATTCAGAGAGAACAAGAAGCAGGGATTGACTGAAACGTGAAAGAAGTTTTTCCTTTTGTTAAATGTCAATGTAGTGTCACAGACTCAACTTGACACAGCTAAAAAGCAAGGGAACATAAGTGTTTGCAGCTTCATGCCAGCTCTTTTAATAGACCAACTGGACTAGGATACTCTGGTACCATATGAGTGAGGCTCTGCATGAGACTTCTGAAGTAGGGGTGGTGGGCAACCCTTGAATAATCCCAGAACTTGGGCCAAGACATTAATTCCTTTGAGTTGTGGACTATAGGGGCTTAAATATTGGCCATATTTGCTTCAGAGACATGCAACTGTGAATCACTCTAAACTGAGCAAAGTGTGGGACATTCAATCTTCCATTCTTTCCTACTTGGTTGTACAACCAAAGAATGAGTCACATGGCACCCCAAAACTTCTCCATCCTATAAGCTTTCTTAGAGTGAGGCTCTCAGAAAAAACAAGCAGGCAAAGGCAGTTTTGAGCCCTATACACTCTGGTGTCACTGCCAATTGCAAGACGCAACAAATCCCACAGAGGATCTAGTTCAGTCTGAAATTTCAATCTGACCTTTGCAATTTCCAGGTATGTGTTTTATGAAGGAATTTATTGTTCAAATAGTATTTACTTTTCAACCTAAATGCATTTTCATTCATGGTCCTCGAATATAAATGTTGAAGCCTAGTTGAAAAGAGGGCTCAGAGGAGCCTTGTTAAAGTTTGGTCAAGGATAGAATCTTTATCAGAAGCCAGTATTCGAACCCAATCAACATAGATCCAGAATGTATGCTCTTAACCGCTATGTTACACTTTCTCAGAAATCCCACTTAAGGACAATAAATGATAAAAGACAAAATAATGATAACAATAAAATATTTAGTTAAAGACATACTAATAATTTATTGATCATCTGTACAACTAGCAGTGCAAAACATATTATGTATCCTGCCATATTTAATCCCTCAGATGCATATATTATCTTTTTGGGGGAGTTTTTTTGTTTTGTTTTGCTATAGGGCACATGTGCTTGCCAGAGAGGCAGAAAGACAGAATGCCAGAAATCACCCCTCAGGGAAATTACCATGTTACAATCCCTTCTCCTCCATTCTCCTCTCAGGATTTTAGGCATGCATGTATACATGCCCATCATGAGTTTCAAGCTGTGGGGACCAGCAGTTAGCATAATGGCTATGTCACTGGGCTCCCATGTAGCCGACCATAGTTCGAGTCCCACACCTGGTAACTTAAACTCATGCTAGGCGCATGTGTGTGCGTGCCCAATATCCCAAGAGGAGAATGGAAGAGAAGGGATTGCGATGTGGCCATCCCCCGGAGGGTGATTTCTTGCTTTTTGTCTCTCTGTCTCTGTGTTTCTGAGCACATGTGCCCTATAGCAAAAACCTCTCAAAAAAAAAAAGGAAACGAGTTTCAAGCTGCGTGTGGGACTCAAATCTCAACACAATCGAGCACATGGGAGTTCAGTGCCTTAACCACTATGCCACCTGCTGACCCAGCCATTGATTATTTTTCCCATATTCTTGAGAAGTTGGGGCTTAGAGAGTTTGAGGAATTTTCCCAGTTACTGAGTTTATAAATGACAAAGTTATAAAGTTTGGACCTGTACATATCTTACTCCAAAGTCCTCAGTCTTACTCCTTGTGCTATCCTGATAGCCCTGGTAGAGCTCATCCTTGCTATGACCATTCTTCTGTGTATAAAGGAAGTGCTACTACTGACCTGCCCCTGGTAGGATATGTCTTAGGTTGCTTTCTCAGATGTAGGAACTTGCACTGGTCCATATTGATTTAACTGGAGAATGGTGATGAAATCTAGCAATTAAAATAAAGGTCCTTCCAAGGTAGCAGATTCTAAACAACCAAGTTCACAAGCCTGAGAATTGGGGTAAGGACCTATCCTGCTTTGTTCCCATTCTAGGGCCCTCTCTGGCACCCTTGGAATCAAATGGGACAGCCTTTAAGTGTGAAGTTTTATGTCAGTATCATGAGTCCTAGGAGACCAGTCTAGGCTACGTTAGAGATAGAAGTGTTTGCACATCGAAGAATCTGCTCTCAGCAGCAAAGACTTCCACCTCTATTCTGGCATTTTCTGGAAATGCTGCTGCTTCGTGCTCAAATGGGTGGAATTGGTTGTCTGAAAGGAGAGATTTCCTCTTCCTACAGTGCTCTTGATGAGTTCACACAAAGCTGTCCTAGAGACTCCCCTGCTTCCAGTTCAGGGCTAGAACTAGTGAAAGTCAGCACCCGACAGAGGGAGCCCAGCCTGTTTGGTGTGAGGGAGAACTTGGAGGCAAACACAGACAATGTCCAAAGCCCCCTTTGCTAGCTGATTGATTGTAAGGGGAGAAAAGGGGGGGGGGGGATATAGGTGATGGCAAATGTAGCCAAAAAATAATATTGACTCTAGCACAGAACTCTCCAATATGGGTAACTCTGAAGCACTTCATCTTTTCTTACTTCCATTTTTTCCCTCCAACAAGCTACTGGAGATAGAAATTTGGATTAGTCTTTATAAATTGGAGATGATCACCGTTTACTAATTTCTTTACAGATCTTCTTAGGCTACATTATGTAAAGTGCCCTGAATTCAAGTAACCATTAAGAAATAACTTACTATGGGACAAGCAGATGGCATAATGGTTATTTCACTGAACTCTCACATAGCCGACTGCAGTTCAAGTCCCAGACCTGGTGGCTTCAAACTCATTCTGGGCATGTGTGTGCATGCCTAAGATCCTTAGAGGAGAATGGAGGAGAAGGGATTGAGGCATAGCCATCCCCCTGTGGGTGATTTCTCACTTTCTGTCTCTCTATCTCTCTGTCTCTCCAGCAAGCACATGCACCCTATAATAAAAATCTCTCTAAAAAAAAAAAAAAGAAATTACTTACTAAAACATATAATAACAATGAAACTCACTTTTTTAATAAAAGGTTTTTGCCATAGGGCACGTGTGTTCTCCAGAGAGAAACAGACAGAGGGAAAGTAAGAAACCACCATCCCAAAAAGGATGACCATGCAATAATTCCTTCCCCTCCATTCTTCTTTTAGGATTTTGGGCAAGCATGCACATGTGCCCAGTGTGATTTTCAAGTCACCAAGTCCAGGACTCGAACGTTGTTGATCTTGTGGGAATACAGTGCCTTAACCACCTGGTGGCCCTCAAAACTCACTTTTTAATGCTACTAATAAACTTAATAGTTATTCCATAATTTTCTCTTTAATTAGTAATTATTTTGCTTCATATTTTCCTTTCCAAATGAAAATTTCATGTTTCTTTTGTTGATTCATCTCCATAATAACAACTGTAATATACTTTTTTTTTCCTCTACAGAATACTTTCAATTTTATAAACACTGCAGTGGCATAATGAAAATCTAAATTAAATAGATTGTTAAAGTTATTTTGCTTAGTTTTAGTATATTAAATATCCATTTCATTGACTTGAAGAAAGGAGTCATATTTTGGATACTCTTTTTACTAACAAGATGGAATGGGAGAGAAAAGATATAAGTAAAAGAAAAATGAAAACACTGAGCATAATAAAAGATATGAACATATTATAGGCAAAAAAAAGAAAATATTTAAGATAAGGCTTTGTTGATCTTATTCACCCCATGTTCAGTCATTGGTTTAATCAAATGCAATATTCATTTTAATGTCATGCTTTAATAAAATTCAAAAAATCATTCAAAAACCTGAAAATGGTTTCAGTTCCAGATAGACACAGGAAAACACATATCATAATCTTTATGCTGTAGCTGCAGAACAGCTTTCTCAACACACAAAGCTATCGTCTAATATCCCAGGTTTAGAATTAGTAAAGGATTGTGAATATTTTTTCCCTTAAAAAAAAGAAATTGCTAGAGAGTGTGTGTCCTTGCTGAAGAGAGAAAGAAAAAGTGAGAAAGGACCTCCCAGGGGATCCTTGGTGAGGCCACAGTCCCTCTTACAATTTACTAATTTCTTTTAAGAGATCTTTTCAGGCTTCTTTCCTCCATCTTTCCTTCTGGGATTTTGGGCACACACGCACATGCACCCAGTTTTGCAAGCCACCAGGTCTGGAATTCTAACCATGCAGTTGGCCATGTAGATCTAGCTGTCTAAACCACCATACCAAGAAAATTTCATGTTTCTCTCATTGATTCATTTAATTGCGTCTTAAATTCACCTACTGAGAAGTTCACACACACATAAAAAGATAGCAAGGGTGGCTACTTCTATCCTCAGTCTTATTCTGTGTTATATCACTTTTGCATATATCCCCATCTATACCCAAGGGCTGTTTTGAGAACTAAATAAAGTAATATGCTAGAGCATTTGATATAATATGCTCAATTAATGGTAGTAATATTTATTAACTGCATGTCTCCAACAATCACCCTCTTGGAAAAAGAACAGAGCACCTAAGGCATTCAAAGTTGGAGAGCTGGAGAAGGGTGGAGACAAGTTTCCAGGATGAACCATAAAGTTTATAAAAAAACAGTAACATAGAAATATGTCTAATACCATGAATCAGATAATGCAAAACGAAGGTCACATTGTAGGAAGAGAATGCTCGTTACGGGTAAATGTGGTGATGGCTTCTTAAACCAGAATAGAGACTGCAGCAGCAGAGAACACAACAAGCAGCTGGAACCTTAGCAGAGGCCTGGTTGCAGGGACTCAGCACAAGACATACTGAGTGGAGCAGCACTCAGCCTGGGCATGGTGCTGGGAAAGCTGCTGTGGAAGTAGCTGCCTCAAGTAGCACTGACTAGATGCCACAGGGCAAGTGAGGTGCCCCAAAGGATTCCCAAATATAAATAAATAGAAAAAAATAGTTATAATATTGATCTTCAACTTTGCCACTCTTGCTTCTATGAGTATTAGGCTAGGTATTCCACTTTGAAAACATGACAGTCTAGGCTTTTGAGTGGGATATGCCATTTCTGGAAAATGTATCTGGAGACTAAGTATTGGTTTTCTACAAATAACTGGACCCCTTGTTTTAAACAGAAGAAATGCATATTGAAGTAGTTTCATGATTTGTTTGATATTATAGGAAGCAAGATGGTGAGTTTCTTTAAATGGTTATGTAAGAAAGGCTGAACTGTGTTTCTTCATTCAGGAATATGTATTAAGATTATGGAATGGGTGTTAAGACTATTGGTAAGGAAAATTCGGTTTGGTTAAATGGATCTCTTATGGCCCTGTTATGATCTATCCCTTCTTTGAAAGTTTTCAAAAAGTAGAAAGATCATTTTGTTGCCATTTCCCCATTCTTGTTTTTAAAATTAAGAACATATCCCAAACCCTGTAAATGGCTTGTATTGAACTTTTACATTTGAATTAAGGAAAAAAAAAAAAGATGATTCCCAGAGACAGAGGTGAATGTGAGCCTCAGAAGGGAGCCTTCAAGTCTCCTAGGTACCCCAGTAAGGAATGTGGGCCACAAAATCCAGGTCTGAGTGTTACAAAAGATATTATTATACCCTCTAAGTGTTCATACTTGGAAAAGTTTGGGCAAAAATGGCAGATGTGGAGAGCGGCCATTCTGAACAAACACGGTGACCTTCATTCAGACATGTGCAGAACCACTGTTCATGAGTTTCATTTGCATAGCTATGAAACATTAAAATACGAATATGCTAAATGTTGATAACTACAAAGCAGTATCTGTCTAAGGAAGCCACATGTGTTGTTCAGATTTTTCCTAAAAGAATCAAAAGAAACCAAATGGCACTGGTCGTTTTGACATCATCAGCTGATTAATATCTAAAAACAACTAGCTTTGCACTCCATTTCCTCTTCCCCTATTTTCTGCCCTACAAAATAATACACTGGATGTTGGTTCAAGGTTGTGATTTTCTCCATCAGAAAAGTTGGACCTACCCTATCCTCCTCACTTTTCTTTATGTCTTTGTGTGATTGTTTTTATGTTTATTTCTAATCCACAACCCCCCCCCACACACACACTTAGAGAAACATGTTCACCTGAGCGGGTCTTGGCAAACAGACATGTTTAATATGCAGGTAGACAAAAAAAAAAAGTTTAAAGGGACATTTCTCAAATTAACATTTGTGGATCCTTAGAGGTCATTGCTCAGTTCTAAGAATAATTTCACAGTAATGTATCTTACTTGTTCCTTTTCCTAGCCTATTCTCCCAGAGGGATAGCCCACAAAACAAATGGTAGGCTGTTATGAGAAACAGAATGGTGCTGGGAAAATGGGGAGGAGGGAGGAAGGAGAGGAAGAATAATGTAGGTCATGAGGACCTACAGGCAAAAATAAGAAAACTGATGGAAATAAGAAAGCCACAACTATTTATGATATAAAGAAAAAAAAAGAGTCCAGACTTTGTTTTTTTAACAAACTCAAGCAAACAAGACAGGACCAGCTCGGATTTGGGTTTATCCTTTCTTGAAAATACTTGCTCTTACTGATAAACAGGAATTTACTTGAGGAGAGGCACAAGTCAAAACATAGAAAGATTTAGTCAAAAGAGATACGTGGGTTTTCTGTAGCTCACGGGTGAGTCACACAACACTCTGAAAATATAGATCATCCAAACATCAGAGAATACCCTCACAGACCACCAACTCTGATGCAAATCTGACCAGTGCTGAAGGAGAAGCGGTCAATTCCCAGATACTCAATATTGACACACAGAGAGCATACAAGGTTGGAAATGTTGAAAATTCGGCAGGTCTTTCTGAGAAATCATCAGAAGTTGATTTAACAGAATCTGGATGTTTAGTTGAAGCATCTATCCCCATTTCAGAGCTCATAGAGGCTTCAAATGGGCTCAGAGGTGCTGGCTGTTTAGAGGGCATAGAATCAAATGATGCTGTTCCACTTGACACATTTATAGCAGAAGTGAGGTCAGATACAGCCTCTGAGGTCAGAGCAGCAGCTACTCCAACGTATAGGAAGGACATTCCATTCTCAGAGTCCTTCATATTTCATTCTGTATTTAAGAAACCCTCTGCTAAGCTGTTTGTAGAGAGCTTACAGGAACATTGCAACAACCTCTGTGAAGATGGGACTCAGCCAAGCTTAATCACAAATGTTGCAAACTCTTGCAAAAAAAAAAAAAAAAGGCAGAAGATCAAGAAATTAAAAAGTT
>NW_006160198.1:2979157-2980177 GCF_000334495.1 Tupaia belangeri chinensis
GGCCGCCGTAGGTCTCCAGTAAAGGAATACATTCATGGCCAGCCCGTGGCAGGGTGGTTAAGGCAGCTGGCTCTCACATGGCCAATTGTGTGGTTTGAGTCCTGGTCCTGGCGGCTTGAAAAACACCTAGGCACATGTGTGTGCATGCCCAAAATCCCAAAAGGAGGGAGAAATGGAAGAGAAGGGATTGCAGTACGGGCATTCTGCATGGGGGTGCTTTTTCCTTCCTCTTTCTCTGGCAAGTGCATGCAAACTCTTGCAAAAAAAAAAAAAAAAAAGGCAGAAGATCAAGAAAATTATAAGTTGCTGGCCTTTCTAAATTTGAGGGAGAAAGAGTTATTTTGGAGAGGACCTAAACCCTGAAGTGTCTGATGAATCTCTGCCAGCAAATACTCCATTGCACAAAGGAGGAATGTCTGTTTGTAAAAAGGAGTTCAGTAGAACCAGTCCCTTGCAGTTCGAGTAGTTGCCAGTTCCTGAGCAATTGTCTAAACCAGATTTCGATGACAAGGGAAAGAATCTTAAAAACATAGGATCACTTTGGGTATCATTTGCAGTTCTGTGTCCTAATAAGTCTCCAATCACTGACCCTCTCTCAGGACTGATACCTTTAGTTCTCCAAATAATCATGAGAAAATACCCTCCCATAAAGTTGGTAGGATAACACAAACGTCAAACTGAAGAAAACAATTGGTCAGTTTTGCAGAAGAGAATGTTTACAACTTATTTAGTACTGAGGCTCAGCCTTGTAAAGAAAAGAAAATGAACAAGAGGAAATCTCAAGAAACCAAGTGCACAGGGCTAGCAGGTGGCACAGTGTTTGAGCTACTGGATTCCCACATGGCTCCCATGGTTCAAGTCCTGAACTTGGTGGCTTGTTTTCTCCCTCTTTCTCTCTTTCTCTCTGTGGTCAAAATTGAAGAATAATAATAATAAATATTTTTTTTTAAAAAAAAGAAAGAAACCAAGTGCACAAAGAGGGCACTTCCGAAAAAGAATCAGGTTTTTTAAAGTTGCAGA
>NW_006160198.1:2980187-2988330 GCF_000334495.1 Tupaia belangeri chinensis
GAAAGAAGAGTGTTCAGAAGTCTTTACATGGAGGAAGAGACATTGCTTACAAGAAGCCCCTCCTCAGTCCCTTTCCTGAGCTACCTGAAGTCTCTAAGATGACACTGTCAGCTCCAGGAATCTGAAGGATGTGCTCAGAATTCAACTCAATTGGCAAACTTGAACAAGTGAAACCTCCTAAAAATCAAGTTAAGAGAAAGAATCTTTTGCATCAGAATCCAGAAGATTTGAATGTGATCAAGAGTCTGACAAATACATATCTAAGTTCTGCCGTTCTCACATAAAAAGTTCCTCATCACTTGGTAATGCTATTTTTTGATGAAGATCAAAATCCAAATACTATAGATGTTAATGAAAACAAAAATACTCCAAAAGCAGAAAATAAGTTGGAAAGTGAAAATGAACCACAAAGTGGGATTGAGAATGAAAACAGTCATATTTCTTGTGCTTCTGTGACTGCAGGACACATTATATCAGATAATGCAAAACCTGATTTTAACCTACAATGGCAAGAATTTCCTGCTGCTGATCGAAATATGGAAAACCTTAGCCAAATCGTTAAAATTTCAGAAGCTAAAAATATGAAGTATGGAAAACAGAATGACTTAGCTACAGAGGCAAAACTCCCATGCAATTATTTAATGTCTGACTCACAAAAAGAATTTAATTGTTCTGGGACCAGCAGTTAGCGTAATGGCTATGTCACTGGACTCCCACGTAGTCGACCACAGTTCGAGTCCCGGACCCGGTGGCTTAAACTCATGCCGGGCGCGTGTGTGTGCGTGCCCAAGATCCCGAGAGGAGAATGTAGAAGGGATTGCGGTGTGGCCCTCCCTGCTGGGAGGTGATTTCTCACTTTCTGTCTCTCTGTCTCTGTCTGTCTGGTGAGAGCACGCACCCTATAGCAAAAACCTCTCCAAAAGAAAAAAAAAAAAAAAAAGAATTTAATTGTTCAGTTGATTTAATTGAAAACATAAAAGAACCTGAAAGCCAAAGTGAAGATTTAGGAAGAAGAGCCACAGAAAATAGGGAATTGTAGAGAAAGGAAATTCAGAAAATGCTCTTTGAATTATCCTGATGGTCAAAGTTTACATCTGGGAAAAAATAGAA
The DNA here is from genome assembly GCF_000334495.1 of Tupaia belangeri chinensis. Taxonomy (NCBI): domain Eukaryota; kingdom Metazoa; phylum Chordata; class Mammalia; order Scandentia; family Tupaiidae; genus Tupaia; species Tupaia belangeri. Next base: position 2,981,298 of record NW_006160198.1, read on the forward strand.
ATCACAGCTATTCAGCCAGTGTGGTCCCCTCTGTAGATATTAGTTTAGAAAATTCCAAACTGTATAGAGATTTATCTGACACCATAGAACAAACCTTTCAGAGAAGAAATAGTGAAACTGACATGCAAGGGAGCATAAAGCTCCAACAAAATTCAGAAAGTGAAGGACTTGTGTGGATTTCACTTCCATTTCCTGCCATTCCCCCCCCCGCCCCCCCAAAAAAAGGAAAAGGAAAGGAAAGGAAAACAATATCTACATTTGACAATAGAAGATTTGAAAATATGTCCCCAAGAAAAGACACTGTGTCCCTCAGACTAAAACCATAGGGGGCACCCTCTGACTCAGGAGGAGAAAACATCAAGCACCCTGCTAATTCGAGTTTATCTGGAAAGAGGAGGAATAGCTTTTGTATGTCTACACTTGGCAAATACTGAAACTATTACTCAGTGAAAACACTACCAAAAAACAGCTTTCTCAAGGAGAAGGCAGAAAGCTCCCTGACTGATTTGGAAAGTACTGGGCATAAAAAAGAACTAAAGCAGTAACTTGACTTTTCTGCAGAGCATTTGATGAGAGCGGAGATAACCATCCATGCAGGAAAGATTCTTCTCATTCCCATCCTTTGGCCAACCTCAGTGTTTTAAATTTTTAAATAAATAAAAATTATTTGAGTTGAAATATTTGAGTTGAAATCTCCAAGAAAAAAAAAGAAAAAAGAAATAAGAAATAAGGCAATTAGCATAGGGCTGAGATGTGATTTCTGCAAGAAAATCTAATAATTGATGGGGTTTTCTACTGCCTGGTCTGAGGAAAGACACAGTATTTGTGGAAAGCAGAGAGTCGTCATAGAGCCTAAGAAAGGAAAGAAGAAGGCAAGATTAAATGGAGTTTATCCCAAGAAGGGGGATTTGTTTAATATACAAATCAACAAAGTAATTCACTGCATCAAACAAACTAAAAAGAAAAAACACACGATCATCTCATAGATGCAAAGCAGTATTTGTCAAAATCCAACACTCATTCCTGATAAAACAAACTAGGAATAGAAGGGAATCTCTTCAAGCTGACAAAGTACTTCTGCCAAACCCCAAAAAGTCAAGTTACTGCTTTAGTTCTTTTCTATGCCCACTACTTTCCAAATCAGTTAATGGTGGAAGAATAAATGTTTTCCATGCAGGGTCATAAGCAAGAGAAGAATGTCCACCCTCACCACTTCTGGGCAACATATGCTTTTTTTTTTTTTGAGAGGTTTTTGCTATAGGGCACGTGTGCTCGCCAGACAGAGAGAGACATAGAGACAGAATGCGAGAAATCACCCCCCAAGGGGGATGGTCACGGCGCAATCCCTTCTCCATTCTCCTCTCGGGATCTTGGGCACGCACGCACATGTGCCCGGCGTGAGTTCTAAGCCACTGGGTCCGGGACGCGAACTGCGGTCAACTTCGTGGGACTCCAGCGACATAGTCATTACGCTAACTGCTGGTTCCCAACATACGCTTTTAATATTGGCAGTATTAAATACTGTAATATCGTAATACTATTACAATCAAACAACAAATAAAATAAAAAGCATCTATATTAGAAAGAAATAAGTAAAACTGTCTTTATTAAAAGATGATAAGATCATTCATGTAGAAAATTCAATGTAATATACAAAAAGCTACTAAAACTAAGAAGCGAGTTTAGCAAAATTGCAGGAAACAAGATCAATATACAAAAATAAATTATTTGTCTATATACAGGCAGTAGATTAGAAACTGAAATGGTTAAAAATATTATTTACAATAGCATGAAAAATATGAAATCTGTAGGAATAAATCTGACAAGATGTAAAAGATCTGTACTTTAAAATATTAAGCACTTCTGAGAAAAATTTTGAAAACTAAATGAAGAGGCCAGATGATAACAGTGCTTGGTGCTAGACTCCTGTATGTTTGACCGCAGTTTGAGTCCCAGGCCCAGTGACTTAAAAATCACTACAGGGGCCTGTGCATGTGTGCCCAGAATCTTGAAAGGAGAATGGAGAAGGAACTGTGGCATAGCCATCCCCTGGGGGTGATTTCTCACTTTCTCTCTAGAGAGCACGCACCATATAGCAAAAATCTCTCTTAAAAAAAATAAAAACAAAACAAAAAAACTCTTAAAAAATGAAAAGAATGCTAAATAAGTGGATAGATAGTTCTTGTTCATTGGGTGAGAAATCTCAGTATTGTTAGGGTGTCCATTTTCTCCAAATTGACCTATAACTCAATGTAACCCCAGCCAACATCTCAGCAGGGATTTTATAGAAACAAGCAAACTGATTTGAAAATCTGATGAAAATACAAAGGAACTGGCCTGGTCAAAACAACTTTGAAAAAGAATAACAACACTGAAGGACTATCACTACCTTAACTTAAGACTTACGGTAACACTACTGCAATCGGAACAATATGGTACTGTTTTAAAGATAAACAAATACGTAGTGAAACAGAAGAGAGTCCAGAAATAGATACACACAGACAACTCATTTTCCATCAAGATGCAAAAGCAATTCAGTAGAGAAAGAATAGTCTATTCAAGAAATGTGTCAGAACAATTAGATATTCCTAAGTTAAAAAAAAAAGAACCTCAGAGCATATACAAATATCAAGTATCAAATAGACCATAGACCTAAAAGTAAAATATAGAAATACAAAGTATTTAGAAGAAAACATGGGAGGACATCTTTGTGACCTGGGGTTAAGTAGAGATTCTTCAGATTCAAAATTTTTATTGCTAAAAAAATAAACTGATAAAATGAACTTCACCAACATTTAATACTTTTGCTCTTTGAAAGATATTAAGAAAACAAAAATAAGCCACAGATCAGTAGAAAATATTGGGAAATGTTGTATTTTATAAGGAACTTGTATCCGGAATACATCTTTAAAAACCTCTCAATTCAATAAGAAAACAATCCAGTGGGGGTTAGGGGAAGGACAAAAGATTAGAATAGGTGGTCTATAAAAGAAGATACATAAACATATGAACAATTTGCAAAATCATTAGTCATTAGATAAAATTTAAACCACGATAAAATGCCATTGCATGCCAATTAGAATAGTTGAAATTTGAAAGACTGATTATATCAAGTGTTGACAAGTGTATTAGTTTGTAGAGCTTCCCTGACAAAATGCCACAAACTAGGTGGCTTAAACAAAGAAATGTTGGCCTAGCCTGGGTGGCAGAGATGGAAGAGTACTGAACTGCAGTGTTTAAAGCCACATGGCTGACTCTGGGTTTGGATCCAAGTTGATCTGAAAAACATGCGTGTATGCCCAAGATTCTGATGAGCTGGAGGACAGGGACCATGGTATAAGAAGACCTTATTGAGGATCCCTTTCTTCTTCTTTTGCACATGCATGCATACACACTCATTCTGTCTCATAAATAAAATAAATAAGCTTTTTAGAGTTCTGAAGGCTGGAAGCTTGAGTCAAGATGTTGTCAGAGTGGGTCCCTTCTGGGAGCCATAAGAGAAAATTTGCCCCAAGCCTTACTCCTAGCCTCTGGTGGTTGCTGGAAATCCTTGGCATTTCTTGGCTTTTTTAAGAGGGTTTTTGCTATAGAGTGTATGCACTCACTGGAAAGACAGAGAGAGACGGAGAGACAGAAGGTGAGAAATCACCCCTTGGGGGATGTTTGTGCCACAATTCATTCTCATCTATTCTCCTCACAGGATTTTGGGCACAAATGCACACACACTGGCATGCGTTTTAAGCCTCCAGGTCTGGGACTTGAACTGTGGTTGGCCCTGTGGGAGTTCAGTGATGTAACCATTATGCCATCAGCTGGTCCCAGTTTGTATTAATATTATGGATTCATCACCCCTATCTTTGCCTCCTTGTTACATCATGTTCTCTCTCTCTCTCTCTCTCTCTCTCTCTCTCTCTCTCTCTGTATGAATGTGTCTATCTGTCTACAAATTTCTTACTTCTGTAAGGACACCAGGCATGTTGGATTATGGTCCACACTGATGACCTCACCTTACCTTGGTCATCTGCAAAGATCTTATATCCAAATACGGTGATAGTCACAGGTACTGGAGATTAGGATTTCAATGTCTTATGGTGGGGTGGGGGGGGAGTGGGGACAGAGTTCAACCCATAACAGCAGGATACGAAGAAAGTGGAATTCTTACACATTACCGGAGAGAAAGTAAAATGGTACAACCACTTTGGAAAATGATTGGGCAGTTTCTTAAAAAGTTTAAGTGTGTCACTTCTATATGAGCCAATCATTCCACTTCTAGATTGTTACCTAAGAAAATTAAAGTGATATGTCCATACAAATATTTGGACACGAATGTTCATAGCAGCTTTATTTGTAATAGGCTGAAGCTAGGAAAAAAAAGAGATAGCCATCAACAAATGAATGGATAAAAAGACAGTCGTGTATCCATTCAATTAAATATAAATTAACTAACTAACTAACTAAATAAATAAATAAATAGAATAAACTATTAATGTATGCAGCAATATGGCTGTATCGCAGAATAATTATGCTGAGTGAAAGAAGCCAAAAAGGAGTGCATACTGTATGATCTCACTTATATAAAATTCTAGATTACAAACTAACCTATAGTGACAGCAAGCAGCTTAATTGGTTGCTGCCTAGAGTGGGAAGAGATACAAGAGAGGATGTACTAAGGAACATAGAAAACTTGCAGGAAGGGTAAGTGGGCCCGCTGCCTGGATTATGATAATACGTTCATGCATGTATAAGTATACCACAAATTCTTAAATTGTGTACTTTAAATGTGTGCAGTTTATTATTTGTCATTTATACCTCAAGGACTTATATAGAGGACTTACATAATTTTATAATTCACTAAATTCACTAGCAATATATTGAAATATTTATTTAACCCATCCATCTTGGTTTCAAAAGCTGAGACTTCTGAACGTATATTAATACACAGCTTTTTTTTCCCAGTATCAAATATAAATAAAGCCCTTATGAGGACCAGCAGGTGGCATAGTGGTTAAGGCATTGGGCTCCCACATGGCCGACCATGGTTCAAGTCCCAGACCCAGGGACTTGAAACTCATACCAGGCACATGTGTGTATGCATGCCCAAAATCCTGAGAGGAGAATGAATGAGAAGGGATTGCGATGTGGCCATCCTCCCCTCCCCCCCAGTGTGATTTCTCATTTCTGTTCTCTGCGTCTCCTGCAAGCACAAGCACCAGCACCCTATGCCAAATATTTCCCTCTTAGGATCAGCAGATGGCATAATAATTATGTCATTGGACTCCCATATAGTACCACAGTTCAATGCATGTTCTCTAGAAACAGGGAGGACTTTGAGTCATCCAGGACCAGTGACAACAGTGCAAGGTGTTGGTGAGCTAAAGGGAGGCAGAGCAGAAGAGATCGCCAATTGCCTACACCTGCACCCCTTTGAATGCTCGGAGATACCTTGAATAGTTTAGGAAGGAACGTATAGATCACCAGATGACTAGAAACCATAGCAGAGGCAAATTATATCTGTATCTATATAATATTTATAGTGACCAAACTAAATGAGATGCAAGAGAAAAGAGACAACAAACCTAACTTCATGCCGCAGGGAATTGGAAAAACAAACAAAAAAGAAACCCCCCAAAAAAATGCCAGGTGAAAAGAAATAATAAAGATTTGAGCAAAAACAAATAAAACAGAAAATAAGTGAAAGCAAAATCTGATTCTTTGAAAAGATGAACAAGATCAACACACTATTAGGTAAACTGATGAAGAAGAAAGAAAGAAACCATATAAATCAAATATGTAATGAAACAGGCAATATTACAACAGACACAATAGAAATACAAAACGTTAGAGGATATTATGAGTGACTATATGCCAACAAGCAAGAGATCATGGAGGAGATGAATAAATTCCTGGATGCATATAATCTACCAAGACTGAATCAGGAAGACATAGGAAACCTGAATAGACCCATAATAAGCTATGAGATGGAATAATAATAAATAACCTCCCAAAAAAAAGCCCAGGTCCTGAGGGCTTCATTTCTGGATTCTACAAAACTTTTAAGGAAGAGTTAATCCCCATTCTATTCAAATTATTTCTAAAGATCCAAAAGGAAGGAAATCTCCCAAATTCATTTTATGAAACCTCCATCATCCTCATTCTCAAAACAGATAAGCACATGACAAAAAAGGAAAACTACAGACCAATATCTCTGATGAATATAGATGCACAAATCCTCAGCAAGATACTTGCAAATTGTATCCCAACAACATATTAAAAAAGATTATTCATCATGATCAGGTAGGCTTTATTTCAATGATGCAAAGGTCATTCAGCATACTTAAGACCATAAATATAATACACCACATTCACAAAAAAGAAAGATAAAAGCCATATGATCATTTCAATTGATGCAGAGAAAGCATTTGTTAAAATACACATCCCTTTGTGATTAAGGCTGTCATCAAGATTGGTATAGAAGTGTCATTTTTCAACATAATAAAAATCATCTATGAAAAACCTATAGCTAACATTATACTGAATGGGGAAAAGCTAAAAGCTTTTCCACTAAAAGCTGGTACTAGACAAGGCTGGCTTCTTTCTCCACTTCTTTTAATATAGTGCTGGAAGTCTTAGCCAATGCAGTCAGAAAAGAGAATGATATAAAAGGCATTCAAGTAAGCAAAGAAGAGTTAAAAATATCCTTATTTAGAGATGATGGGATACTTAGAAGACCCAAACGTTTCCATAAAAAAACTTTTTGAAGTAATGAATGAATACAATAAAGTATCAGGATACAAAATCAACATCCAAAAAAACTATAGCATTTCTACATATGAACAACTAGTTGAAAGTGGTCAATCTAAAGAAAGGAATTCCTTTTCCCATAGCCACAACATGTATAAGATACCTAGGGATAAACTTAACTAATGAAGCAAGGACCTTTACAACAAAGCTATGGAGCCTGCGGCGGTGCCTGCATGTGCCCCCGGGGCCCTGGGCCTGCGCGGCGGGGCTCTGCTCCACCTTCCGCTGCCTC
>NW_006160198.1:2989505-2999279 GCF_000334495.1 Tupaia belangeri chinensis
TATGGAAATTCTTTTTTTTTTTTTTTTGGAGAGGGTTTTGCTATAGGATGCATGTGCTCACTGGAAAGACAGAGACAGAAAGACAGAATGCAAGGAATCATTCCCCAGTGGGGATGGCCAGACCACAATCCCTTCTCCTTCATTCTCCTCTCAGGATCTTGGGCACACATGTGCACGCGCCAGGCATGAGTTTAAGCCATTGGGTCTGGGACTCAAACCACAGTTGACTACATGGGAGTCCAGTGACATAGCTATACTGACAACTACTGGACCCATGGAAATCTTTAAAAAGATATTGAAATTGGCACAAAAAAGTGGAAGGACATCCCATGTTCCTGGATTGGAAGAATTAATATAATCAAAATGGCAGTTCTACCCAAATTAATCTACATATTTAATGCAATTCCAATCAAAACACCAGAGAAATTCTTCATAGACCTAGAAAAGACAATTGTGGAATTTGTGTGGAATCTTAAAAAACCTTGTATTACCAAAGCAATCCTGCACAAGAAGAGTGGAGTGGGCAGCATCTCACTCCCTGACCCTAAAGTATATTATGAAGCTGTGATAATCAAAACAGCATGGTACCAGCACAAAAACAGACAAGTGGGCCAATGGAATAGAATAGAGATCCCAGAAATAAACTCCAAAGCTTACAGTCAACTGATTTTTGATGAAGGACACCAGTCAATCCATTGGGAAAAGAAAAATCTCCTTAGAAAATGGTGCTGGAAAAACTGGGTATCCACCTGCTAGATGAAACTGAACCCCCAACTTTCACCATTGACAAAAAATCAATTCAAATGGATCAAATATCTAAACCTAAGACCTCAAACTATAAAAATACTGATGGGGAAAAAACTGGAGGAACTCTGGTAGACATTGGGGTAGGCAAAGCCTTCTTAAATAAGACTCCAAAAGCATGAGCAATAATCCCTAAAATAGACAAATTGCACTATATCAGATTAAGAAGTTTCTGCACAGCAAAGGACACAGTAATTAGGATGAAGCGACAAACCTCAGAATGGGAGAATATTGTTATAAGCAATGCCTCAGATAAAAGACTAATAACCAGCATACATAGGCAACTCAAGCAGCTTACCCCCCAAAAAATTATTAACCCAATTAAAAGATGGGAAAATGAATTGAATCAACTGTCTAAGGAAGGCATACAAACAGCCAAAAAGCATATAAAAAAATACTTAACATCCGTCATCATAAAGGAGATGCAGATCAAAACCACAATGAGATACCATCTAATCCCTGTCAAAATTGCAAAGATTAAAACAACAAATAATGGTAAGTGCTGGTGGGGATGTTCTGAAAGGGGAACTCTCCTACATTATTGGTGGGAACGTAAATTGGTTCAGCCACTGTGGAGAACAATATGGAGGTTCCTCAAAGATCTTCAAATAGAACTACCATATGATCCAACAATTCTACTTCTGGGTATCTACCCAAATGACAGGAGAATGCTCAGTCTGAAAAGTACTTGTACAGCAATGTTTATTGCAACATCAATGTTTATGTCCACAGATAACTGGATTGAAAAAGTGTGGCACATATACCTTATGAAATTCTATTCAGCTATAGAAAAGAACAAGACCCTGGCATTTGATAGAAAGTGGTCGAATATGGAAGATTTATTGCTGAGTGAAGCAAGCCAGGCTGTGAAAGAAAGATATTGTATGTATCCACTTAATATGTACTGACTATGCACACTCTACAGTAGAGATTGAAATATTGGAGGGCATAAAAACAGTGAAAATAGTTATGGATAATGAAGACCTGGGAGGAGAAAGGAAGGAAAGCAGGAGAAAAAATAGAGAGGCAGGGCATTTGTGGGAAACAGAAATGATTTATTATCTGTTGATGATAATATGCATGATATTCTCAACTGGATTGGTCAGAGAAGTATTTCATGTTGGGTAAATTCTCTTTATCAGACAAATTATGTACAGCAATTGAATGTTTTTTAAAAAAATAAGAATAATAAAAAATAAAATTAAAAATAAAAACAAAACCAATAAAATATAGATCCCTATCTCAGAAAATAAGAATGCCCCCTGTGAACCCCAAGATGTGAAATTATGGAAACATTTGGAATTATAATATATTTAGAAATTACTGTCAAAAAAAGCAAAAGTCTCCCTCTCAAAAGAAAAAACTTATGTAGACATACAACTATATATTGATTTGATAAACATGATGGGGGAAATAAGTTACATTCGTGCATCTATGGTCATTTACATCCATATCACCCTCTTTTGCAAAATTGACACACTTTACAACCCTGTGATTCCTGTGTTAACCTAGAAAAAAAGGTAACACTGTGGAAAAACTGGGTAACGGTTGTGGATGATTCCTTGGTGAACCAGCCACATAAGGCAGCTTTGCCCATTTCTTAGTGCTCTGTTCACTTAGCTTTACAAATCTTCTCAGAAAGTCACACTAAACTTTGATGCTTAACAGTTTAGCTCAGGAGGTAGATGAATAATACCTTTGTCTACTTGTTTCTTTTCCTAGACCCATGACTATCTCACGTCAGATCCCCATGATCTCCTCTACCTTGAGTTTAGCAATTTGAATTACTTAGAAATAAAACTTGACAAAGTCTCCAGCCTTCCCAGCAAGTGAGATAAAACAAATGTGAACACACTACAGGGTCTTTGTCCCCTACTGACTGAGACCAGACTCCCACCCTCAGAATGGCTGCAACTGTACTTCTGGGGGACTTGCTTGTGAATGTTCGAGTCACATTATTTCTCATCTTAAAATAACCCTGTACAGCAGGTTTTTAATGTCCCTCACATAGAGGAGGATTATGTAATTTGACTCAGGTAAGATTATGTAATTTGACCCAGGTAACCAGCCAAGAAATAATGGAAGGGTGATTTTTCCACCCGGTCCAGTTCTACCCTACTCTACCTGCCTTCCCTTTCTTCCCTTACCTACTCTTTGGTGATGCAGACACACCATCAGACCTGTTTCCTTTTATTAGGAGAAACTTTGAATGAAACCAAAAGATGCGAGACCCTGTATTTTATTATTTCTGTTTGAAAGGAGCATTGGCAGACTGGCCATGTAGCACTGTGCATTGGGAACTGGATCCCATATGGCTGACTATGATTCAAATCCCAGGCTCTGGCAGCTTGAAAAATACACTAGGCATGTGGGTGTATATCCCCAAATCCTGATGGGATGCAGAAATGGAGGGAAAAGGGATTGTGGTGTGACCACATCCCATTGGGGAGATGAGAGAGAGAGAGAAAGCATGCGCCCTCTGACAATATAAACAAATAAATGGAGCATTGACGATGACAAAAACTCTATACTTCTCTGAGTATTAAATGGAATATAATGTCTAAATTTCTAGAACATGACTAAAAGACACAGAATAAATATCAGTCCACTCCCTAGACTTTCCAGTTAAGTTCTAGGAAAGTTAAAGTTCAAGACAGAGTCACAATCACAACCTCTGAGGGAGTGGAACTTTCTTTCTAGCTAAGTATCACACACCACAAAAACCTAATTGAATTAAATGGATATAAATTGTTGCTTGCACTAAGGTGAAAAGCTAGTTCATTAATTCACTACTGAGATTAGTTCTTGACCCAATGAATTTTCACTTCTTTTCTCCTCTTAGTACCCCAACCACAGCAGGTGTTATTAGTTCAAGTATCATGATCCTGCTAAATTGCAACATAATATAATATTGTGAATACTTCCAGAGGCATTTAATAAATGACTGGGAGAGAGCTGCTAAATTTAAACATTAAGTAGGTTAGAAAACTCCTGTCAAATATCCACCAATATTCTCTTTTATCTATGGTTCAGTTCACACTTAATGGGTATCTCAACCTAGGGTTTTAACAATGTGTCACTTAACCTGAGTATTCCTATAGTATATAATAAAAAATAATACATATTTTATAGTGTCATAGTTACATTTTATGAGCAGTGACTATTTACAATTTTACCAGTACTTTCTATGGCTTATGCTTTGGGATGGGTACTCTATCACTCCATTTTAGAGAAAAGAAACTGAGGCAGGGCAAAGCACAATAACTTGGCATAGGTCACAGTACAGATCCTGACCCATGCAATCTGACCTCTTAAACACTACACCGTGAGCATAATAGTCAAAAAGCCTGGCACATATCAAGCACTCTATAATGGTGACTATTAAGAAGACAAGAATATGGTCTTATAGCTTTCCTCTCCCCCAGAAAAAAATAAAATCAGGGACCAGCAGTTAGTGTAATGCCTATGTCACTGAACTCCCATGTAGTCAACCATGGTTTGAGTCCCGGACCCAGTGGGGTGCGTGTGTGTGTGTGCCCAAGATCATGAGAGGAGAATGGAGGAGAAGGGATTGCGGTGTGACCATCCCCTGTGGGGGTGATTTCTCTCTTTCTGTCTCTCTGTCTCTCTCTGTCATTCTGGCGAGCACACACTCCCTATAGCAAAAACCTCTCAAAACAAAACAAAATAGAAAACAACAAAACAACACTCATTCTTTATTTGCCCACAAAGTAGTTTTATATATCTTGTATACCTCCATGCAAATAATAATAATAACTAATCATAAACACTTCCTTTGGTGAGTATGCATACGTCAGTCACTGGTCTAAGCACTTTTAGGTATTAATTCATTTTACCTTCACAGCAAGCCAATAAGGTAGGCATTCTTCTTATTATTATTACTACTATTACAATTTTATAAAGGTGGCAACTAAGGCATATGGAGGTTGAGTAACTGGCCCAATTCACACAACTAGTGCATGAAAAAGACAGGATCTGAAACTGGCAGTCTGGACCCAGAGCCCTCTCTGCTACTACCACAGGTTCATCTGTGATGATGGAGCCCAGTTCTGTGAGATCCACCAGGAACAGCCTTTCCCTGCCTCTGCATGCAACTCCTTGTCTGTACCATCCTGGCTGGGTCACATCAGTTTGGACGAAGCCCAGTGTCACGTTCTCCCTGCCTATACCTGCACTCTGCACTTCTGAACACTGCTCAGGAAACATGAGCCATGATAAATGCATTGGTCCTGGATGACAAGGGGCCCCTGGTGATTCCGACTTCCAGATGCCCTTCCCCAGCAGCTCCCTCTACGGCTCTGTATTAGAGCCAGCCTCACCCACTCCTCCCAACTCCAGCTCTCCTCTCCTCCTCAGCAGACAGAGTCCCCTGCTCCCTCACAGAAGAGTGAGAAGCTAGCGGATGAGAGAACTCTCAGCTCTGCCTGCACTTGATAGACTTACCTCTCCCTACAGCTATTACTGCCTTCATTCTAGCTGCATTGGAGGCATCACCTTCTTTTCCATAAGGAACACTTTTACCTTTTTTTCTGGAAACGTCTGCCTTCTTAAGGACTGCACTTTATGAATTTTCCAAGGGTGAGTATCTTTAAGCTCTCTCTTGCTTCTTCCTTCCACTCAGCATTCAGACATGTTCAAGTCACTCATCTAAAAGCAGCTTCATAATGGTGCCAGTCACAACCGCCCATGCTCCCAGACTTGGATGCCACATACACATGGCTCCATTGACAGCCATCTTGACCCTAACTACAACCTATTTTAAATATTTGCGTTTTATTTACTGTTTTCATTCAGTATAATTCAGATTTCTATTTCTCTCAAGTTTCAAATGACTCCAAACACTATTTTCCTTCCAACTTCACTTCTCCCTTTCTTCAGTCCTTTGTTTTCTTGGCAGAGACTCTAAGAGTTCATTAAAGTGCCAAGCAGGATGCTGCCCTGGAGATTCAAAGAGACGCAAAATGCAATCAGTTCTGCAAGAAACTCACATTCGTAAATAAATAAATAATTCTAACTTAAAAGGAAACATGAAGGAACCAGTAGATGGCTTAGTGGCTATGTTGCTGGACTCCCACAGTGTCGACCACAGTTCGAGTCCAGACCTGGCAGCTTGAAATTCACTCCAGGCAGGTGTGCATGCATGCCCCAAACCCTGAGAGTAGAATGGAAGAGAAGGGATTGTGGCATGGCCATCCCCCCTAGGGGGTAATTTCTCACATTTTCTCTCTCTGTCTCTCCAGTGAGCGCATGTGCTCTGTATTAAAAAAATCCCTCAAAAAGAAAGAAAAAAAGAGAAATGTGGAGGCACAGCTAAGGTGACACGGGCAGTAGCACACAGCTCTGCAGTGCTGAAGCCACCTGGAAGACAGAGTTTGGATCCTGGGTCAGCCTGAAACACTCTCCTGGCAGGATCCTGGCTGCTGGAAGGCTTGGGGGGAAGGAGTGGTGGCAGCATGGTGAGACCCTGTTGGAGACCTCATCTCCCCCTCTCTCTCTTTCTTTCTCGATAAAAATAAACAAACTTAAAAAAAAAAAAAAGATAACTAGAGCAATGGGAAGATGTGCAGAGTCCTACCTGCCCTGCTCCTGATCGGAGTCAGGGGACAGAACCACCAACAGCACAGTGCTCTGCTGGCCTGCTGCCTGCTGCCCGCTCCTCCCCACACGCCCACGGTTCCCAGTGCAGCAGACTGCACGAAGCACTTGGCCTGCATTATCGCATTTAATACAACAATGCAATGACGCAGAAATTATCATCTCCATTTTACACAGGAGGAAACACTAAGGGAGGCTGAGGGATGTGCTGGCATGTGACAGAGCCACCTCTTTTCACATCGCCTCATAAAGCTGAAAGCGAGGCCGGGATATGGGTAATGATCATATTCTCAAATGCTAAAAACCTCTTTACCACAGATTTCCACCTCAAAGCTGCAGGGCTTCAGGAAGAGATGAAAAACAGTCGCTCCTTCCTGAATCTCCTAATGGTTGAATAGGAAATGGGGTGTCAGTAGGCCAGGAAGCTGTCATCACCTCTCTTCATTATGCTAATTGCTCTGAAGATGAAATACGACTGAGTCCCCTCATCTCATCCTATGCATAGTTCTGCTACTTCACAGTATTATGGCTATGGGACAGAAAGAAGAGACTTCTTTCTTTTTCTCTTTTTCTTTCTTCCTTTTTCTCTCATTTCCCCCTCATTATACAGAGGACAAAGCTGAAGCCCACAACAAGTGAATGACTCATCTGGGTCTCAGAGCCAGTGGGAGGTAGCCCAATATCCCAGAGACTAGTTCATCTGCCAGGACGCCCAGGGGTCAGGTGCACCTCCCACTGCCCCCCATACAAATATTCCTCACTCTAATGTATATATCTTTTTTCTCACGCCTCTGGATCCCAGAACAGCCTTTGTCCCAGTACCCACCGCCGTATCTGAACACATTTCTCCTCCCAAGGGCCCCGTCCAGCTTCTCCTGGTCTCTCTCCCCTTTACCCTCACTGCCCTGTGCCTCACCAGAAATGAACTTCAGTGAGACACTCAATTACCCAACGAGGTCATGTGGATTGCACTTACCTGCTGCAATAGATGTCAGCCCACTTGCCCTAGCAAAGCAGTTCTGAGGTCGTCGCAGACAAGGATAGCCAGTTTGTGTTTGAAATCCGAATAGCCTGGCATGCTGAAAGCATCCCTTTGCTGCGTGTGTTCAGGCAGGAATACCGATCCTACATGTAATGAGATGCCATATGCTTGGCATACGCAGCCTCTCAACCAACCTCTTTCGCCAGTTACCTCTTTAACAGACTTCCCCCAGCTCCCCCACCCTGCCCACATATGAGCCCTGTCCCTTCCTAGGAAGCAACCTGGCATGCCAGGCCATGCACAAGGCTTTTCAGATACCAAGCTCATCACCACAGCAGAAGTGTGCAGGGGAGTTAATAGCCCTAAGAGCTCTCAATAGGTAGGGATCATGAGTCTCTGGATAAATGCCTTCCTCTTTTGTCCTTGGACAGACAGTCCTGAGGTCCTCTAGACTCCTGGAAGACTGAGCACCTTTTCTAGGGCAGTGAACAAGCCATCACTTACCATCTGCCCTAGTTCACACTGCTCTCTGCTTAATCCTGCTCTCTGCTGAGGACTTCCTCCCAGGATCTACTTTCTGGGTACCAGGCTAAGACAGTGCTACCTGGAAATAGTGGTTTATTACTGGCTAAATAGCTGAGAAAGATAAGGTCAGAAGATCTCGCCCCAGTTTTTTTTTTTCTTTTTCTAAGTTTATTAATTCATTTCTTCCATGTGCAGGGCAGAGGGTGGGGGGCAGGATGGGGTGGCACCCTCAACAGGATCTCAGAGCTGTGACCTACTCCCAGCTTTCAGCCAGCCAGCCTGTGACCATAGGGAACGACAGGCTGGACATAATCGGGGAGGTTTTGCGCACTTGAACCAGACCTGAATCTCTCTCTCTCTCTCTCTTTTTTTTTTTTTAAAGAGAGGTTTTTTTGTTGTTTTTGTTTTGTTTTGTTTTGTTTCGGCTATAGGCACAGGTGCTCAGTGGAGACACAGAAAGAGACAGACAATAAGAAATGCCCCCATCCTTTCTCTTCCATTCTACTCTCAGGATTTTGGGCACACACGCACATGTGCCCAGTGTGAGTTTCAAGCCTCTTTGTTGGGGACTCGAACCATGGTTCGCCATGTGGGAGTCCAGTACCTTAAACACTACACCACCTGTTGGTCCCCAGACCTGAACCTTGATGGGAACTTTCTCTGTGGGACTGCCTGCTGAGCATGGCCCTCCCTGATGGACCACCCTCTTCTTTCCCACCTCTTTTTCTTTCTTTTCTTTTTTTTTTTTCTCTTCTCTTCTCTCCTCTTTTCTCTTCTTTTTTCTTCTTTTGTTTTTTTAAGTTCTCTTTTGCTTTCTCCCCTCCTCTTGTCTTAATGACAAATGTCAAGGTCCTACTTAAGAAAAGTCTTAAATTAGCCTATTCTTATGAAAGTTAAATGCTCCATTGTTCTGCTAGTTTTTATAGGACTGCCGTTAGAAGGACTATATTCTAGTCAGGGTTTTCCATTTACTAGTTTAGGAAGTAACTTTTGCGGGACTCACCCTGCCTTTCCGGGTGGGGATTCTTAGCTGGTGTGGGGGGTGTCAGTGCTCTGGCTGTTTCGCTGGGGACGTTGGTGGTGGTGTGGAGAGTGGAAATAAAAAAAGATGGAAGAGGAATATTATTTTAATACGCAAAGAACTCAACAGCAGAAAAATCTTAGGGTTACTCTGGACCACTCTTGTAGAGACCAAGACGCGGCCCCCAGGGGTCTCCAGTGCTCCACATTCCAGAGCAGTCCCGAGCTCTCCCAGAGCAGCGGGGTTCACCGGAGCTCGGTTCACTCGAAGCTGGCTCCTGCCAAGCCCGCGGCGTTTGCCAGAGCCAAGTGGTCGCAACCCCAGATGCCAGGCTTCCTGTCCCGCAGATCCTCAACTAGCTCACCCGGGACTCCTCGGCCTCTCCTACAAAGGAGCGAGCCGGGCTGGAAGCGGGAGGGGCGAAAGCAGGCACCCGCAGCCTCACCCCTCCTCTCTCCCCACCCCGAAGGCAGGAATTTCTGGGATGGGCAGATGGTCCACCCCTCTCTTCCTCCTCCCTCCCCTAGTGGGTAGGCCGGAGTGGGTAGGGCGGGGAAAACCTCCGCGACTTTCCTGTCTTCCAGCCCTGGGTCCCAAGTGCTCCTCACACTGGGGTGACAGGGGTGGCGAAGTTCCTGTCCAAGGGTGCAGGGGTGACAAGGCCCCGGAAGGCGTCGCGAGCGGAGGAGCCGAGGTGCTCCCGCGCCGGCCGGGTGCTGGGTGCGTAGCTGGTCCTCACCGGCGCGACAAGGGGCGCCCGGCGGCCCAGTGGTTAGCGATGTTGCTGCTGTCGCCGCCGCCGCCGCTGGCGCTGGTGGCGGCTGGG
>NW_006160198.1:2999305-3000782 GCF_000334495.1 Tupaia belangeri chinensis
CCCCTGGGCCCGGCCTCGAGTGGCAGAGTGAGTGTCCCCGGGACCAGACCGGCACGTTGAGGCGGGGCGGGGGGATGTGGTCTAGGGAGACTAGGAAGGGGGCAGAGCTGGGGGCAGGCGAGGACCGCGGGGTTTGTAAGGCGACCCCGGTCTGCGGTCCTGTCCTCGTCGCCAGGCCGGGCACAGGCCTAGGGCCCCGCGTCTTCCCAGCCTCCGTGCCGCGCGCGGCGAGGGGCGGGGCCGGGGCAGGGCTGGGCTAGGAGGGCAGGTGAGGTTTCAAAATGTACACTTTCCAAAAGTTTTGTTTTGTTTTTCTGGTAGGATCATCTCTCAGAAAACTGATGGCAAAAAGTGTCCCACGTTGCCTCCTCCCAAAGCAAACGTTCTGGGTGTGCATCCCCACCTATGGTGCGGCAAACCAGGGCTCCCCTTTCCACAGGGGGGGGGGGGGGGGGGGGGGGGTAACGCATTCTTTTTCTTTTCTTTTTTTTTTTTAAGAGGCTTTTGCTGTAAGGCGCGTGTGCTCGCTGGAGAGACAGAACGGAAGAATGAATGACCACCACTACCCCCACCCCCGGGGGGGGGGGGGGAGACACTGTAATCCCTTCTCCTCCGTTCTCCTCTTGGGATTTTGGTACTTCATGAGCACACACACACTCTCTCTCCCCTGCCCCTTAGTTTTAAGGCGCTGGTCTGGGACTCGAAACACGGTCAACTACATTGGAGTACAACAGCGTAACCATTACACCATGTGCTGGGGGCCCCAAAATACATTCTTTTCTTTTTTTTAGTGAGTGATATTGTTGCTATAGGGTGCGTGTACTCACCAGAGAGAGACAGAAAGCGAGAATTCATCCCTTCTTCCCCCAGGGATTGGCCAGCAATCTCTTCTCCTCCATTCCCCTCTCAGGACCTTAGGCACACATTCACATTGGCCCAGTAAGAGTTTCAAGCCACTAGTTCTGAGACTGGAACAGCAGTCCACTACGTGGGAGTCCAGTGATGTAACCACTATACCATTTGCTGGTGCCCAAAACGCATACTTTATTAACGCCTGGCAGATGAGGTGGGGGAGAGGAGACCCTAGGGTCTGGAAGAGCTTCATGATCTTCACCAAGGTCCCCTTTTCTCCTCAATTTCTCCCTTCAGAGAAATGGGGTCTGTAACATCCATGGGATCACTGAGTATGTCTCCCCCAGCCCCCCAAACACACACATGCCCACATAGATCAGTTCTGCAAACATTTATTGAGCACTTAATATACCTCAGACTTATAAAGGGATGTGCAAAGAAACTGAGGAGAGAGCCTATCCTGCAGGGACCCACGTGCAGAAATGGGTGGCTCTGAGGCAGACAGCCTGGCATCCCAAAGCAAAAGCCCATGTGTGGAGGGAGTAGAGAAGTAGGGGAACCTGGGGTCTAAGTTCTTTTTTTCTTTTGCTTTTGAACAGAGCATATACTTTTTTTTTTTTTTTTT
>NW_006160198.1:3004481-3005578 GCF_000334495.1 Tupaia belangeri chinensis
CCGTCGCCTGCGTCGCCCGCGGGGGGGGGGGGGGGGGGGGGGGGGGGTAACGCATTCTTTTTCTTTTCTTTTTTTTTTTTAAGAGGCTTTTGCTGTAAGGCGAGTGTGCTCGCTGGAGAGACAGAACGGAAGAATGAATGACCACCACTACCCCCACCCCCGGGGGGGTGGGGGGAGACACTGTAATCCCTTCTCCTCCGTTCTCCTCTTGGGATTTTGGTACTTCATGAGCACACACACACTCTCTCTCCCCTGCCCCTTAGTTTTAAGGCGCTGGTCTGGGACTCGAAACACGGTCAACTACATTGGAGTACAACAGCGTAACCATTACACCATGTGCTGGGGGCCCCAAAATACATTCTTTTCTTTTTTTTAGTGAGTGATATTGTTGCTATAGGGTGCGTGTACTCACCAGAGAGAGACAGAAAGCGAGAATTCATCCCTTCTTCCCCCAGGGATTGGCCAGCAATCTCTTCTCCTCCATTCCCCTCTCAGGACCTTAGGCACACATTCACATTGGCCCAGTAAGAGTTTCAAGCCACTAGTTCTGAGACTGGAACAGCAGTCCACTACGTGGGAGTCCAGTGATGTAACCACTATACCATTTGCTGGTGCCCAAAACGCATACTTTATTAACGCCTGGCAGATGAGGTGGGGGAGAGGAGACCCTAGGGTCTGGAAGAGCTTCATGATCTTCACCAAGGTCCCCTTTTCTCCTCAATTTCTCCCTTCAGAGAAATGGGGTCTGTAACATCCATGGGATCACTGAGTATGTCTCCCCCAGCCCCCCAAACACACACATGCCCACATAGATCAGTTCTGCAAACATTTATTGAGCACTTAATATACCTCAGACTTATAAAGGGATGTGCAAAGAAACTGAGGAGAGAGCCTATCCTGCAGGGACCCACGTGCAGAAATGGGTGGCTCTGAGGCAGACAGCCTGGCATCCCAAAGCAAAAGCCCATGTGTGGAGGGAGTAGAGAAGTAGGGGAACCTGGGGTCTAAGTTCTTTTTTTCTTTTGCTTTTGAACAGAGCATATACTTTTTTTTTTTTTTTTTTTGGGGGTTTTGGCTTAGGGGGGGGACGGCTTCCC
>NW_006160198.1:3005769-3008532 GCF_000334495.1 Tupaia belangeri chinensis
CAGCCACTACGCCAACTGCTGGTTCCCAGAGTGTATACATTATTGAGGTAATCTTTTCTGGACTGTATTTTCTAGGACTTCCCAGAGGTTTTATAAGGGACAGGTGGAACAAGACCATTCTTATGAAAGGGGTCAAAGATAAGAGATGTTCTTACCTTCTTCGTCAGTTGCTAAATTTTTTTCCTATGGATCAGCATCTGACCCTGACGTGTGGTTCATCCCCACTGAGTCTATGGTGGAGCAGGTTTTCCTTTACATGTTAAGATGTGGTTTTTGCCTGAGCACTAAGTGGTAGAACAGAACAGCAGCCCAGCCAACAGGAGCTGGACCGGGGCAGTGCAGACAGTATGTGCTGCTCATCCTCTGAGTGAGGACAGCACTGATGGGCTAATCCGTTCTATATGTAGCAGACCTGGATCCTGGCCTGAGTGCTCCTAAGCAGCGCCTTCTTT
The DNA here is from genome assembly GCF_000334495.1 of Tupaia belangeri chinensis. Classification (NCBI taxonomy): domain Eukaryota; kingdom Metazoa; phylum Chordata; class Mammalia; order Scandentia; family Tupaiidae; genus Tupaia; species Tupaia belangeri. Next base: position 3,006,222 of record NW_006160198.1, read on the forward strand.
TTAGCAGTCAAGGCCACCCTGAAATGAGAACCATCTGCTACCTCCTGTACCCTCCAGGTGCAGTTTGCAGATCTGAAGGGGTCTGACACAGCTGGCAGAGGCCCTTCCGATATGGGAGTGCTGCTATTGATGTTGAAAGCACAGAGACTGTGGACCGACCCCCACAGGCTCCCTCCCTCCTGCCAGTCAGCAGAATTTGAAGAGCAATGAAGGTTCGACATCAAGTTTTTCTTGTCTTTACAAAGATGGAATAACAAAACCTCAGTGTGAGATGAGACCTAAGATATCGTCTACATCAATCACCCATCCTTCTGAGTAGAAGCTGCCGTGTAGTTAGCCATGTTTTGAGGTACCTCAGTTTACAACTCTATTTACTGCATCACATTTAACCATCGTTCATATCCACATTCATTTCAGTTTCATATGCACTGATAAGGGGCATGTAATCATGCACAGCAGATTATACACACAGCATTTTTCATCTGAATTCTTTGACAGGAATCATTTGATATATATTCTTTATTGAGCTGGTATGTACTATATGCATACCAGCCTTGGGATGCAGGAGATGTTGTATACTGACTTTTCTATCATTTATCAATAATTTTGTGTTCAAAAATCAGCAGATGCAGTGCCATGTAGTAATTAGACATCTGGGCTTCAAAGTGAGACTATTTGAGTCCAAATTTTGGTTATGCCATTACCCGCTATGTGGCCTTGAGCAAGTTACTTAGCCCCTTTGTGCCTTCGTTTCGTCATCTGTGACAATGGAGCTAATCATAGTACTTGCCCAGGTGTTGTCCATCATTGCCCATAGGATAGCGCCCTCTTCTTCTGGCCAATCCAGACCATTTTGACAGCTTGACAGTCCTGTAACAATTATTTACTGTCCTGCGCCCAGCACTGTACTTGACGGGTCTGAAGAATCTCCCACCTGTATTGGCTATACCAAGACACCTCATTGCAGTTTGTTTTCCTGTTCCAGAATCTACCAAGTGTTAAAACTTGAAAACTTCGCTCTAGATACTGGGAGGGAAATAAGAGAAGTTGAAAAGGCAGAGCACCCTGGTAGAAGATAGGCATAGCCAAGGAAATAAGGTGGGAAGTAAAAGAGTTTTAAAGCTACACTGAGTGTGGAAAATTATAAATGTAAAATGGTCCCAACCAACAATGTAGGAGAGTAGCCTATGGCGCTCAGTTTCCCAGAGGCAGGAGTAGAGAGAGTCTTGACCCTTGGGGACAGCAGGGCAGGTTCTTCTGAATGACTGGCTCGACCAATGGAAGTGAGGGTGGGGATGAACCTGAGGTCAGGGCCAGCAGACAGTGTAACGGTTAAGGCACTAGACTCCCACATGGCCGACCATGATTCAAATCTTGAATCCGGCAGCTTGAAACTGATGCAGGGCACCTGTGCATGTATGCCCAAAATCCCAGGAGGAGAATGGAGAAGAAGGGATTGTAGCATGGCCATCCCCTCTGGGGGTGGATTTCTCACGTTTTCTCTTTCTTTCTCTTTGTCTTCAGTGAGCACATGCACCATATAGCAAAACTCTCTCTAAAAAAAAAAAAGAAAGAAAGAAAGAAAAGAAAGTGGGTTCAAAGTGCTTAAACATGGCACTCTATTTGAGAAGAAAAGTAAAATGGGGGGATAGGAGTGTCTCTTGACATTCTGTGCCAACAGGAAGAGGGTGGAGGGGCTGAGGTCTCAGATGTTTGTTCATTATCTATGGAGTACTGTGTGCGTTATCTCCTTTTCCTGGTTTGGACTTATCCAAAAGCAATCACATATATTTATTGGGGTGCTAGTAGTTTATTTAGAAGATGATTCTAAAAAACACAGTAAGGGAGTAAGGAAATGAGGCTTGGGAAGGAAAGGAAGGAATCATGGGAAATTGGGGCTCAGTTTCACAAAAGACCCTCTGAGGGACTGTGCAGAATTCAGTGGACTCAGTGGAGACAGAAACTGGAAGAGGTCCTTATCCACTACTCCCACCTCTCACTGCCGGGGTCACTCTTGGGACACTCATCCCCTGTGCTCCTCTCCTGTGCAAGAGTCAGCAGGAGTATATGGGAACTGTCAGCAGGTGAGTGAGCTCCAGTCAGCCATGTGAGTGAGGAAGCAACAGAATCTACCACCCAGCACCAGATTAAGGAGATAAAAACATGAGTAGGACGAGATGCTGTCCCGAAGAGATGGAGAGTTCCGAGACCAACACAGAAACACAAACAATCATTAAACAGTGCTTTACATGTTTTGATAACAGGGAATGAGCAGAGTGTCGCAGGAATGAAGAGGAGGCCCTGGCCTGGG
>NW_006160198.1:3009530-3016542 GCF_000334495.1 Tupaia belangeri chinensis
AGAGTGTCGCAGAAATGCAGAGGAGGCCCTGGCCTGGGGAGCTAGAGCCTCACAAAAGGACATTTGTTTCCCTTAAGTGTAAGTAGGTAGTTGCTATATAAGAGAAAGGAGATAGCACATTCTTGGGAAAGCCTATTTTAGGACAGATTTTGCAATGTTACAGAATCATGTGCTGGGCAACAGTAAAAGTTCAGTGGGCTGTAAGTTTCTGCCTGGGCTATTTTGGATAAGAGGCTCACCAGAGGTCACCCAGACAAGCATGGGGCTGGTTGTCAAGATCCTAGGATTCAAAGGTATCCAAATACAGGTTTTTCCGTTCAACCAGGCCTCCTGAGAACCAGGATCTAGCCACTGCAATGAAGCAGTTCTTTTCTGTTTCTTTCTCTCTCACTGGGGCGACAGTGGTCCTTGCTCGGTTCTTGTTGGTTGGCCAGTTCGATTGGCAGGACCATGGATGTGTGGCTGCCACAGCTTCCTAGGAGGAGCCCCTCAGTTTCCCAGTAGAGGAATCTGCTCACACTGGTCACACAGGAATGCTGCTTCATTAGGCACCAGGGATGGAGCAGATGCCCAGAGCAGGCTCACAGGCAGGACGAGAAGCTGTGACATGTCTGTATTTGGAAGCACAGCAGAGACAAGGAAATGAAGTTTGGTTGGAGGCACTCTGCTTCTGGGAACTAAATCTGATTGATTGAAATGAGTCCTGCTAAGAAGGGCTTCATGGGTTTGGATAAAAGAGAACTAGATCATACTTTTAAGTTTAGAAATGTCATTTTAAGTTTAAAACATGAAAAAGATCATTCTGGAGGGTATCAAAGAGACCATCCAGAAAGTCAAAGATGGGCTAAGTCAGTCCCATTAGGAATATTGAAGAGCAGAAGTTTGGATTTAGGAAATATGGTTAAAAAAGAAAAAACAATAATTGATTTAGTAAAAGTTAAAAGATAGAAGAAGTTACAGAATAGGAGGGGGAGTGGTTATACAATGGAAATTCTAAGGTTTGGAGATGGATCCATTCTCAGTAATGACCAGATCCAAGATGTGGTTGTAGAAATGGTCACTGAAGTAGAGAATAGGTGAAAGAAGGTCCTCGCAGCAAAGGAGATTGAGGAACCAGATGCTCAGCACAGTGCTAGAGCTGGAGTAAGAGTTGAAGACTCTTAGTAAACCACAATAAGAAATGCATGTTTACATCACAATCCACTGTGTGTATATGTCCCCACAGACGAAACTGAAACCAAAGTTTCACTTTAAAAATATCCTTACCTAATGTGACATGCTGTTGCTCTATTCCATTCTATTTTATTTTGTCATGCTGGTTGTGACTCACTAAATTGATTTCATGACCATTAATGGGCCACAACCTACAGTGGAGAAAGTACTTGGCATGACATTGGGTCATCTGTGTTCAAGCCAAAGGTGAAGAGGGGAGGTATCTTACTCTGCTATTGAATCGCTAACAAAAAACCTTGAGACTGGGTGATTTATACAGACACAGAAATGTATTAATTCACAGTTCTGGTGACTGGAAAGTCCACAACATAATGAAATGCTGGAAGGCAGAACCCTGAGCCAAGTTGAGCATGGTCTATGTCTAAATGGGCTCAGCCTGCCTCATTGTCTCCCTTATATACATAGCAGAACCCAATCATGGGGGCTCTATTAATGACTTTCACACCCATGGGCCCTACCCTGGAATACTGTGAAAGGATTAAGTCTTCACTTACCACCTTTATGATATAATCAAGTCTCAACACATGAACCTTTCTGAGACAAATCATTATCTAAACAATAATAAGTGGGGTGGGGGAGACAGTGGGGAACCTACTCCTGTCATAGTCATAGGGGTATAGAGAAGAGTGGTTCAGGGCAGTGGATCTCAGCAGCAAGGAAGGGATGAGAAGGTGCTACTTGGGAGAGATTTCTGAAAGAGAGCTATGAGAGCCACCCCTGGAGGCAACAGTAGGGAGGAGCAGAGGTTCTGAGGTGTTCTCCATAACATCCATTTCTGATGCAAAGATTAAAATGCTCCTCTTCACTGGTCCTGATATTTTCTAACATTACGGGAGTGGTTACTCTGTGCTGTCTTCATAAATTTACACATGGAGTCCTCTCCACAACAAGGTAAGTAATATTATACATACCATTCTCTTGTAGATGAAGAAGGTTTAAGTAACTTGTGCTTACAGGAATCTGTAGTGTGGAAATTCAAATCATGCAACTAGCACTAATGCAAAGGACCCCAGACAGCCTTTTGACCCTATGACACAGTTCAGTCTGAGCATGACAGGAGTGTGCAATTTGATTTTGCAGCCAGAGGAACAGGATGCCAGCCTCTGACTCTCCACGACTCCTCTCTTTCCAAACCCCCAATTCCATATGTGCAAGTAAATCTTCTTATACAACAAAAATGTGTAAAGCTATTGATTTATGTATTGTCCTAAGCAATTCCTACATCTCTAGGCAATAAGCCATTCTCTTAATCTGGAGGCTTGGCACTTAAGTAAAAGCATGGTCAGACAGTGAAACCACTTCCTTCCTGTCATAACTCACTCAACCACGTGGGCTCCATCTGCCATCTCTCTGTGTCTCTTCCACTTTGGACTTTTTTTCTTGCTACCTTCTTTCACTGGTTCTTTGTCTCGCAAGCCTTTGTGAGTCAGCATAGATTTCCAGTTTTCACTCTTTCTCATTAAGCTTATAACTTCTTTTTCTTTTTTTTTTTTTCAGAGAGGTTTTTGTTATAGGGCTCGTGCGCTTGCCAGAGAGACAGAGAGAGACAGAGAGACAGAAAGCGAGAAATCATCCCCCAAGGGAGATGGCCACACCATCCTCCATTCTCTTCTCGGTATCTTGGGCACACATGCATACGTGCCCAGCATGAGTTTAAGCCACTGGGTCTGGGACTCGAACCACGGTCAACTATGTGGGAGTCCAGCGATATAGTCATTACGCTAACTGCTGGTCCCCTAACTTCTTTTCCTATTGTTAGTTGTCACAGTAACTGATACCATACAATGCAGATTTTAAGACAGTGACCAGAAAGATTGAGCCACACAGCTCAGTTGTTCCCTTGGCTCCTATTCCTTGACTTAATATTTTGCTTATTTATATCAGGTTGTCTGAAAAATTATTCCTTTTTGTGGTCTCTTCTGAACTCATCCCTATGTATCGAATCCTCATATCATCTATCAAAGTAATACATCTGAGATGTTTATAGACCCTTCCCTCCATTTCCTTTCAGAAATTATCCTTGAAAGCTTTTTAGATGCTCGAGTCTATAACTAGGAGGAACATAAATTATATTTTGAGTTGATCAAAGTGAAAACAAGTATTGTTTATAAAAGAAATGAATGAAAGGGCACTTTTTAAATAACATATTAAAGAAGAAATATTTTATAAAACCACTCAAGAAAAATGGATGAGAAAAATGATGAGATTTCTACAACTTGGGTTCTGTGACACAGAGTTAAACACAACAGAGAAGAGGCTTCAGCCTTTGTGCATGGCCATGTGACTTTTGGCTTATAATATTTTCCAGACTACTACAGTTCCAAAGACATATGCTAATAAAAAAAGTTTTAGTATTTCTGACATTTGGAATTCTGCTCTTGAGAACTTTTCAATTTCGAAAAATATAAACAGGAAATTCAGAATGATTATAAACATTGTCTTTTTCTGCTGCTTTTTGTCACCATCCACGTTAAAAGTTAAGATTTTTCTTTAACTCTCAGTAACATTTATAAAGCGATTGTTCTGACTGAGGGTAATCCTTATCAGGATCCTACCAGCATTATTATTAAACCCATTATGTAGATAAGAAACCAAGACACACACTCTTCTAATTTCAAGAAGTTTTATCCTAAGACAAGTGCTCTGTAGTTTACAAAGCCTTTTTTCCACAGTGTTTACTTCATTCAAATATGAACAGGAAGGGCTTCATGGGAACGTGACCAGTGCAGTCCCACAGAGCCCATATTCAAAAGGACCTCCCACTTAGGGTTGTCTTCTCTGTACTTTGCAGGCTTGGGGGTCTCAATAAATTTTTCCCTTTGAATTTGTGTATCATGGATAAAGCCCAGTGGGACAGTAGAGCTCAAACCCAAAACTTGGAACCTTAGTTTAAACTCTCCATTTTCCTGGTCTGGGTCCTCAATCTGTCCCCTTTCCACCCCTAGCCCACAACATTTTCTGCCTTCTCCCGGTGGTGGCAACCAATTTGCACTGAGCTTGAGAGGATGCGAACCCAGCAACTGTGATGCTTGGGCCATCTTGGGGTAAGACAAGGCAGCTGCTATCCACTGCATGTTCTGTGCAGGTTGAGTGGGAACCCATTATGTTCTGAGCAGGTTATTAATAGAGGTTACAATCCCATCTGGGTCCACAGGAAGGGAAGATGGGCTGGGACAGAGCCATGCATTTTCATTACTGTGGATCCTGCAAATTATATGCCCAGTTTGAATGAGATGGATGAGTGCTGTTAGTTGAATTGTGTCCTGCCTCTCTAAATTCACATGTTCAAGTTCTAACTCCCAGTACCCCTCAAAATGAGACCTTATTTGGAGACTGGGTCTTTACAGAGACCTTATAATGAGGTAGGTAGAATAGCCATTACCTAATATGACTTGTGTATTCAGGTGGATGGGAAATTTGTTCACAGAAATATGTAGAGAGTAGATTATGGGAAGGGTCACAGGGTGGAGTCAGCCATCCACAGACCAAAGAGAAAAGCCTAGAACAGATCCTTCCCTGCCAGCCTTAAGAAGGAGCCAACCCTGCCAACCACAATCTCATACTTCTGGACTTCAGAATTATAAGGAAATCAGTTTCTGTGGTGTAAGCCACTCAATTTGCAGTATTTTGCTATGGCAGTTCTAGCAAACTAATACAGAGACTAACACTATATCTACCATTAAAAGTAGTTGGGAACCAGTCCCCTAGCTTAGTGGTTACGGGAACTATAATAGATTCCCACAGTTTAAATCCTGGCCTCAGCAATGTCTATGTCTGAAGGCCACTGCTTTTGTTCAGAATCGCTGCTTTCCACAGGGAAACCCACCGAGTATGTGTGCATGTGTGACCCAAATCCCAGCAAGACAGAGGAATGGAGAAGGGATTGTGGCACGACCATACCCCATTGGAGGAGTGCTTTCTCCTCCCTTTCTCTTGGTCTCTGTCTCTCTCTGTTAAGCTCATACACTTTCTGGTAAATTAAAAGAAATAGAAGTTTGTTGGTGTTTTAAATTTCTATGTGGCACTTGAGTAAATGTAATTTTTTTAAATATGCATATTCTCAAAGCAGTGTAGAAAGAAAATTTTCTTTCAGTAAAGGAACATCATTTCCAAAGTTTTTTTTTTCACTATTGGTAGTGCTGTTTTCTGTTTTTGTTTGTTGATGACTGAGTCCTTGAATTATTTCCCCTGGGGCTTTGCCGAGTAGGCATTTGTGAGGATAGTTTAACAGCTTTCTGTTTATAGTGTCTTGCCATAACTTGCTCTTTGAAACCAGGCTACCTGGTGACTCAGATGGTATATTTTCAACACAGACTAAATGATAACAACAAAGCCATTTTGAATAATAATTTTTACACCAGCAATATCTGTTAAATACTTTCCAGTTAAACGAAAGCAAGATGATGGAGGAAATAGACTAAAATCTAACAGAAAGAAACCGTTTTCAACTTAGTTTAGAAATTCATTGGTAGGATGCAGAGGTCTCGCAAAGAACCCCAGAGGAGATTAAAATTTCTGCAAGAGCCAGCCACCACTAAATAACAAGGACAGAGGGAGGCATAGGGCAGGAAATAGGAATGGGCAAGACAATTAGAAAGAGTTAATCCACTTGGCACAGGGGTTGGTAACAGGCAATTTGAAGCCTCACAAAACTGCAGCCCAGTGAAGCTGATTAAGCTGGGTCTCATTTTCCCACATGTGAGAGAGAGCATTGTGTGCTTCATGGAACTCAGGATGACGATTTGGGGAGATTAGAGAGAAAGGGGACGGGAGCCCGTAAAAAGATTTAACAAGAGGGGGTCCCCCAGGGCCTGTGGAGGTGGTGATTATCCAGGTTCAGGAGCTGCAGAGAATAAAGAAGGCTCGTATTCAAGGACAATGCTAGGACAGCGAAAGAGAAGGAAGTTCTGAGACAGTAAGAAGAGACTTTTAAAAACACACTTAGGTCACTTTTTAGTTGATTAACAGAAGGCAATTGACAAGAACTCAAAGACTTCAGATTGATAAGAGACATACACTGAAACTCATATGATCTGAGATAAAATTCACAATTTTATGAAGAGAAGTGGGCGGGGGGGGCACGCTCTTCATTTCTCTCCCAGGATCAGTTCTTTCAAGAACTTTGCACATGTCTTTTGCTACAAGCATGAGAACTTCCTGGCTTACTGGTTTGGAAAGTCATAGTAAGAATCCAAATTTTCTGCATCTCAGTCATAAAGAGAACTATATAACATCCCTTTTTACTACAGAGTAATCTTAAGAACACCATCAGATCTGAATCCATTGTGTGCTAGACAGGATAGATATAGACAAACCCAAATTTGGGAAGCTGGAGAAAAAGGTCACTACCTCTCAAGAGAGAAGCTACTCACCTTGATAATGGCTACATTATGAACCCCCTTCCCTGCCAAAGCACAAATACTGTCAGAACAGCAGGGAATAGATGCAAGAGAGGCCACAGGGCAGGAAGTGTGTGAGCCTGGCACTAGCTGTGTGGATGGATGGAGTGGAAGAGATTTCAGACACAGGGGACTGGGGTGGGAGATTGAAACAGGATTGCAGTCTGCAAGCTGTGGCTTCCTAATAGCTTGTCTTAGACATTGCACTTGACATGAACCATGTGCTTGAACTTTTCCTTTCACTTCTCTTAACATGGAGCAGGTGATTTTATGTGTGTAGTTGGATTAGGCGAATACTATCATCGTGTGATGTATTAGATACTAGAAAGGTTTTTGCTTGAAATGCCACCATGAAAAGAGTATAATTTTAAGAATTGTTG
>NW_006160198.1:3017971-3021269 GCF_000334495.1 Tupaia belangeri chinensis
CCTCCATTCTCTTCTCGGTATCTTGGGCACACATGCATACGTGCCCAGCATGAGTTTAAGCCACTGGGTCTGGGACTCGAACCACGGTCAACTATGTGGGAGTCCAGCGATATAGTCATTACGCTAACTGCTGGTCCCCTAACTTCTTTTCCTATTGTTAGTTGTCACAGTAACTGATACCATACAATGCAGATTTTAAGACAGTGACCAGAAAGGTTGAGCCACACAGCTCAGTTGTTCCCTTGGCTCCTATTCCTTGACTTAATATTTTGCTTATTTATATCAGGTTGTCTGAAAAATTATTCCTTTTTGTGGTCTCTTCTGAACTCATCCCTATGTATCGAATCCTCATATCATCTATCAAAGTAATACATCTGAGATGTTTATAGACCCTTCCCTCCATTTCCTTTCAGAAATTATCCTTGAAAGCTTTTTAGATGCTCGAGTCTATAACTAGGAGGAACATAAATTATATTTTGAGTTGATCAAAGTGAAAACAAGTATTGTTTATAAAAGAAATGAATGAAAGGGCACTTTCTAAATAACATATTAAAGAAGAAATATTTTATAAAACCACTCAAGAAAAATGGATGAGAAAAATGATGAGATTTCTACAACTTGGGTTCTGTGACACAGAGTTAAACACAACAGAGAAGAGGCTTCAGCCTTTGTGCATGGCCATGTGACTTTTGGCTTATAATATTTTCCAGACTACTACAGTTCCAAAGACATATGCTAATAAAAAAAGTTTTAGTATTTCTGACATTTGGAATTCTGCTCTTGAGAACTTTTCAATTTCGAAAAATATAAACAGGAAATTCAGAATGATTATAAACATTGTCTTTTTCTGCTGCTTTTTGTCACCATCCACGTTAAAAGTTAAGATTTTTCTTTAACTCTCAGTAACATTTATAAAGCGATTGTTCTGACTGAGGGTAATCCTTATCAGGATCCTACCAGCATTATTATTAAACCCATTATGTAGATAAGAAACCAAGACACACACTCTTCTAATTTCAAGAAGTTTTATCCTAAGACAAGTGCTCTGTAGTTTACAAAGCCTTTTTTCCACAGTGTTTACTTCATTCAAATATGAACAGGAAGGGCTTCATGGGAACGTGACCAGTGCAGTCCCACAGAGCCCATATTCAAAAGGACCTCCCACTTAGGGTTGTCTTCTCTGTACTTTGCAGGCTTGGGGGTCTCAATAAATTTTTCCCTTTGAATTTGTGTATCATGGATAAAGCCCAGTGGGACAGTAGAGCTCAAACCCAAAACTTGGAACCTTAGTTTAAACTCTCCATTTTCCTGGTCTGGGTCCTCAATCTGTCCCCTTTCCACCCCTAGCCCACAACATTTTCTGCCTTCTCCCGGTGGTGGCAACCAATTTGCACTGAGCTTGAGAGGATGCGAACCCAGCAACTGTGATGCTTGGGCCATCTTGGGGTAAGACAAGGCAGCTGCTATCCACTGCATGTTCTGTGCAGGTTGAGTGGGAACCCATTATGTTCTGAGCAGGTTATTAATAGAGGTTACAATCCCATCTGGGTCCACAGGAAGGGAAGATGGGCTGGGACAGAGCCATGCATTTTCATTACTGTGGATCCTGCAAATTATATGCCCAGTTTGAATGAGATGGATGAGTGCTGTTAGTTGAATTGTGTCCTGCCTCTCTAAATTCACATGTTCAAGTTCTAACTCCCAGTACCCCTCAAAATGAGACCTTATTTGGAGACTGGGTCTTTACAGAGACCTTATAATGAGGTAGGTAGAATAGCCATTACCTAATATGACTTGTGTATTCAGGTGGATGGGAAATTTGTTCACAGAAATATGTAGAGAGTAGATTATGGGAAGGGTCACAGGGTGGAGTCAGCCATCCACAGACCAAAGAGAAAAGCCTAGAACAGATCCTTCCCTGCCAGCCTTAAGAAGGAGCCAACCCTGCCAACCACAATCTCATACTTCTGGACTTCAGAATTATAAGGAAATCAGTTTCTGTGGTGTAAGCCACTCAATTTGCAGTATTTTGCTATGGCAGTTCTAGCAAACTAATACAGAGACTAACACTATATCTACCATTAAAAGTAGTTGGGAACCAGTCCCCTAGCTTAGTGGTTACGGGAACTATAATAGATTCCCACAGTTTAAATCCTGGCCTCAGCAATGTCTATGTCTGAAGGCCACTGCTTTTGTTCAGAATCGCTGCTTTCCACAGGGAAACCCACCGAGTATGTGTGCATGTGTGACCCAAATCCCAGCAAGACAGAGGAATGGAGAAGGGATTGTGGCACGACCATACCCCATTGGAGGAGTGCTTTCTCCTCCCTTTCTCTTGGTCTCTGTCTCTCTCTGTTAAGCTCATACACTTTCTGGTAAATTAAAAGAAATAGAAGTTTGTTGGTGTTTTAAATTTCTATGTGGCACTTGAGTAAATGTAATTTTTTTAAATATGCATATTCTCAAAGCAGTGTAGAAAGAAAATTTTCTTTCAGTAAAGGAACATCATTTCCAAAGTTTTTTTTTTCACTATTGGTAGTGCTGTTTTCTGTTTTTGTTTGTTGATGACTGAGTCCTTGAATTATTTCCCCTGGGGCTTTGCCGAGTAGGCATTTGTGAGGATAGTTTAACAGCTTTCTGTTTATAGTGTCTTGCCATAACTTGCTCTTTGAAACCAGGCTACCTGGTGACTCAGATGGTATATTTTCAACACAGACTAAATGATAACAACAAAGCCATTTTGAATAATAATTTTTACACCAGCAATATCTGTTAAATACTTTCCAGTTAAACGAAAGCAAGATGATGGAGGAAATAGACTAAAATCTAACAGAAAGAAACCGTTTTCAACTTAGTTTAGAAATTCATTGGTAGGATGCAGAGGTCTCGCAAAGAACCCCAGAGGAGATTAAAATTTCTGCAAGAGCCAGCCACCACTAAATAACAAGGACAGAGGGAGGCATAGGGCAGGAAATAGGAATGGGCAAGACAATTAGAAAGAGTTAATCCACTTGGCACAGGGGTTGGTAACAGGCAATTTGAAGCCTCACAAAACTGCAGCCCAGTGAAGCTGATTAAGCTGGGTCTCATTTTCCCACATGTGAGAGAGAGCATTGTGTGCTTCATGGAACTCAGGATGACGATTTGGGGAGATTAGAGAGAAAGGGGACGGGAGCCCGTAAAAAGATTTAACAAGAGGGGGTCCCCCAGGGCCTGTGGAGGTGGTGATTATCCAGGTTCAGGAGCTGCAGAGAATAAAGAAGGCTCGGATTCAAGGACAATGCTAGGACAGGGAAAG
>NW_006160198.1:3021401-3046696 GCF_000334495.1 Tupaia belangeri chinensis
GGGGGGCTGGCACACTCTTCATTTCTCTCCCAGGATCAGTTCTTTCAAGAACTTTGCACATGTCTTTTGCTACAAGCATGAGAACTTCCTGGCTTACTGGTTTGGAAAGTCATAGTAAGAATCCAAATTTTCTGCATCTCAGTCATAAAGAGAACTATATAACATCCCTTTTTACTACAGAGTAATCTTAAGAACACCATCAGATCTGAATCCATTGTGTGCTAGACAGGATAGATATAGACAAACCCAAATTTGGGAAGCTGGAGAAAAAGGTCACTACCTCTCAAGAGAGAAGCTACTCACCTTGATAATGGCTACATTATGAACCCCCTTCCCTGCCAAAGCACAAATACTGTCAGAACAGCAGGGAATAGATGCAAGAGAGGCCACAGGGCAGGAAGTGTGTGAGCCTGGCACTAGCTGTGTGGATGGATGGAGTGGAAGAGATTTCAGACACAGGGGACTGGGGTGGGAGATTGAAACAGGATTGCAGTCTGCAAGCTGTGGCTTCCTAATAGCTTGTCTTAGACATTGCACTTGACATGAACCATGTGCTTGAACTTTTCCTTTCACTTCTCTTAACATGGAGCAGGTGATTTTATGTGTGTAGTTGGATTAGGCGAATACTATCATCGTGTGATGTATTAGATACTAGAAAGGTTTTTGCTTGAAATGCCACCATGAAAAGAGTATAATTTTAAGAATTGTTGTATTGTTTGTTGTAGGTTTTTTCCTTTCCTTCTTTTTTTTTTTTTTTTTTGTCAAAAGCACAGAACTTCGTGGAAACTTAACAGTCTTAGCTTTATCTTATTCACTTAACACTTTAGACCTTTATTCAGGCATTTCTCCTGCATTAGCAGTCCAAGGCAAAAAGAAGGAGAGGTCATCAGACTGGGGTGCCCTAAGTCAAGTAAGTGCAAGAGCCTCAAAATAAATGTCCTCCAGTTGGCACTGCCCAGAGGATCAAACTATAATCACATCTGCAGCCTTCAGACTTCACAGCTTCTTGCAGCTTCTTGGCACCATAGGAATTGGCTACTGCCTAACAGCCACCAGAAAACCTGAAGCCATAAAAAGTCACTGTACTACCCTTTCCAGAATCCTTGCATTCCATTGGTCACCTACTCATTGTTTCTTCCCTCATTGAAATGTCTCTCTGTTGACTAGATTAACCACTCCTTTTCCTTTTGCAACACCATCAAGTTGACTCCTCAGTCTCCCCTGCTGGATCATAGCAGTAGTTTCCACACTGCTCTTCAGGTCCTTTCATGACCACTCTCACTCCATCTAAATAAGAACTCCTCTGTGGACAGCAGTTTAATGATTCCACTTCATTAGTCTCAGCACCCAAAACAATGCCAGGCACACTGCAGGTAGGTAGACTATAGTATAGCTCAGTCTCAATGTTGTCTCTTGTTCACTTTCATCCAACAAATACTATATGAATTTTTTAATGAAATTCAAGTCCATTATATAATGACTCCAAACCACCTGTTTCCAACTTCCCATTCTACCATCATCCAAATCTCCATATAGATAGACTCTCATCACCCCAGAACTGATTTTCTTCATCATCTCTATGTTTGGTGACATTCTCTCTGTCTAGAAAGCCTTTGCCCTACCCGTCGCTGCTCTATACATTGACACAGCTCCCCCACTACACTGAACATTCTGTTCACCATTGTTACAAATATTAGGTCCATAATAAATGTCCGTTCATGAAAATGTAAGGACAGGGCAGGAAGGAAAATGGTGGTTGATTTCTTTGATCTTCTAAGCAAAACTTTCCCTCCTACCCCTGGCTTCTACCCTGTTGTGCTTGTATCTCTTAAGTATTTTGGCATTAAGTGATCATTATTTCTGTACACTTTAATGATTCCCAGGTAGAACATTAATTCCTTGTACAATGACATATATATGTATGTATGTGTGTGTGTGTGTGTGTGTGTGTGTGTGTGTGTGTATTCTATCTGCAAGGTTTCAAGCACATGCCACATTTATTTAAGGCTACTTATCTCTTCCACTAGAGGGAAAAAGAGACAGAGACAGAAAGACAAGCACTCCCACAGTATTTTATCCTGCAATCCACTCTGAGTGTTGGTCAAACTGGATCATGGGCACTCATGTGCATGCCCAGTATGTATAAGGAGATGCAGACTGGCATCTGACACTTGAACCCTGAGACTTGAACTCAGAACCAACCTGTGTGGGTCCAGTTTCATTACCACTGTGTTACTATCTGACCTCAATAGCACATGCCACATTAGGCTCTTAATAGATGTTTGTTGTTTAAAATTTCAAGTTTCCTACTTCAAAGTGTTCAGCAACAACCTATGGCAGTTCATTTTCTTCTTTTAAAGCTGTAAATGAATGTATGTGAATAAAGCTACACCTGGACTGAATATGGTCCTCACAGAGCATATTGACATAAAACCTGTATCCTAAGACAAAATAAATTTGAGGAAGACAAAAGTAAAAGAATGTTCAGTTAAATGATCTTTGCTGTCCTAATCACCTCTAAGGTTCATGGTTCTGAGTTTATGGGTAAAGCTAGTCTATGCCACACCCATATTCTTTCTGGAATATACTTTATCCTCCATTGAAAAGGGGTAAGTACATTTTTGTACACATGCACCCCTCATAGCCAGAAAATCTGATGATATCAGGGAGTCCTGCTAACCTCACCTGTGACATCAGCTGGGTATCTGGTCAAGTCAAAAGTTTGATCCAATTTCTTCTGCTTTATCACTTGTTTTTAAGGGCTCATTTTAGGTACAATTATGTTTTCTTTGGAGTTGATGAAAATTTCTTTTTTCATTAGCTAGGCAGTTTCCATCGTTCCAGAACAAGTGGATACAGCTTTAAAGGATAGATATTATGGCAAATTCCTCTCTTTATACCTACTTCACACAGTGTCTCAGCACTATCTATGAGCCTGGCAACAACGCTCCAAACAAGCGCTCAATGAATGCTTGTTGAGTGAATGAAAGAATAGTCCATATGCAGTCATAAGAGGAATGCCCTGAACTGCAGTCCAACACTTGATCAAGGAAACATTATTCTCCTGCTCCTTGGAAGAGTACATGTTACCTCGTGGGGCCAAAGAGTGGGTCTGAAATGATATCCTCCTACAAGGAACTCAAAAGTAGACAGTAGGATCCTTGTTTTCCATGGATTTTATTTTTAAAAAGAAGGATAGAATTTAGCTCATAAGTTATTTCTTAGTAAATCAATCCTTTCTCTCATCTTAAACTTATAATTATAAAGGGAAGTATAATAACATTTTCCTGCAAAGAAATTTAGTAATTCTGGCAGTACTTCATTAATCACTTAATCAGTGTTCAAGCAGAACTGATGTCCTTGACATATATAATCAATCTTAATTCCTTCCACATTTGCTTTTCATCATTTTTGAAATCCAACAACTACACACACTAAGGATTGGTGGCTTATTTTTGCATTAGAGTTTTGTTAGCAGCAACTCATATGTGCATACAATAACAGTCAGAATATTGATACTTGCATTGGGTCTCCTCACAGTTGATTTGAAAACAACTGTTCTCTTCAGTGAATTTATGGAGCTTAATGGTGCCAGGATCAGAGTCTATTATAACTTAATGGGAAAATTAGTTTAGGTCATTTTTAGCTTATAGTATTTGGCACGTGTATTGTTATTAGTAAGCCACAGCTACTTGTTTATGAGGTATTCTTAATAACTTTTCTGAAGCATCCTAAAGCCCGCTGATATAGAGGTGTGATAACACCCCAAAATTGAACAGCCTTGAATTAGGTTTGTCTAGTGATTTCTGCTTTGGAGCAGTATTTTTTTTTTTAATTTGCTTGAGACTTCATGTGCTCACCAGAGAGAGAGAGAGAGAGAGAGAGAGAGAGGAAGGGAGAAAGTGCTCACATGGGGGATGGTCTCGCTGCCATCCCTTTTCCTCTATTTCTTCTTCTTTTCAGGATTTTGGGTACACAAAGCACACTCGGCCATGTGGGATACAGCCACCTTAACCACCATGCCACAAGCTGACCCTGGAAAGGTATTTTTTATGATCACCAGTGTTACTACAGAAGTTCTGATTCTGCCGCTCTTTTTCTCATAACACTTAATAATTTGGAAGTTTAAAAACATTATTTATTCATTCCAGAACTAGGATTAGGTTGTGTGCTTTGCATGTGTTATCTAATAGAATACATGTAACATCTCTATGAGGTGAGTATAATACATATTCCCAGTTCAGAGAAGAAATATGAGACTAACAAAGATCAACAATCTGTCCAAAGTTGCACAGCTGGTCTTTGTTGGGTCTGCCTGATTCCAGAACTCTCAACCATGAGCCAAGGAGTCTGCCACCTATCTTAGGTGTATAAACCAAGGCTAGTATGTAAGTTGGAGAACAAGATATGTTTGAATATATATAGTAGCTAGAAACTGAACTACAAAAAAAATTATTATAGTAAAATAATTATCTTTTAATGAAAAATTAATGGAACCCTGAGCTAGCTAGAAAGCAATTAGTAGGTTACAACAAAAATTAAGGTTAACATTCTACCATGAAAAGGTGGAAAGGAGAGCCAGAAAGAAGGTTAATTATCAGAGTCCATATCATATTGGCAAAAGGGGGATTTGATTTTGAATGACTATTGCTAATAACCATACAGACATGGCCTTCATTAGGAAAACAAATTTCCTGATCCAAATGAAATCTCCCTAAAATCATTCATTCTTTCTTCCCACCCCCTTCTCTTTGCTCTAATATATGGTGATCAAAGTAATTTTCTGACAACTAATTCAACTCCTCAAATATATGGCTGTAAGTGAGCTTATCAATTATTAAATGAGATATCACCTTCATTAATACATTGACAATCTTTTTTAACAGTGTCTTAAGTGATTTTAGTTACTATGAATTAGTTCTCTTCAGCCTAAAAGAACTTTTACCAAGATGAAGCTTTGTCCCTTCACACCAGTACATGAGGAGGCTCATTCTGCATTGCCCCAACATCTCAAAGTCCTCTCCCTGCTTCTGCCCTATCCTTTAGGACTAACTTGTCCTAAACTCAAGCCATTTTAAAAGAACTCGATAATGTCTTTCAGAAATGTGAAGAATAACAGGAAATAAAATATGAGAGGGGAGCTTAGCTAATGGGAGAACAGAACGCTTGGGCCTGACCAGACTTTCTAAGTTGAGGTAACCTCAGCAAAAATAGGCCTAAGAGTCAGCTACCGGCTTGTTCATCAACATCAGCACTTACTAAACTTCTATGATGTGCTCAGTACACTCTTTGCTTGGACCAAAGACTTGAGCTAATTTTCATCTTCAAAAAAGCTGTGAGAAAGCACGTTCACAATTACGGTATAATAGGTGCCTTCCACACCAGGAACCAGGTACAATCAGGTAGCAGACAGGTGGCTGCCATGTATTCCCTGGCTGCGGTCCCAGCAGCCACTCACAAGTAACTTGCCCAAGCCCCTCCTTCTGGGTTCAGAGGGGAAAGCTCAGAGGTATATCACAAAACACATACTTTCTCTGCATGTCCAGTGGCTTTTGGTTTCCACCAATGTCATATGTTCTAGCATCTGTCACATATCTGGATGTGTGGCCCCAGCTAGTGTCCTGGCACCTACTTGCTGCTCACAACCAACAAGGCTACTCCTGCTAAGAGTCTGTTCCCATAACAAAATGTGCTGGCCTTCCTGCTCTAATAGACCCAGCAAATGTGAAGAAGCAGTGTTTTCTCCACAGCCTTGAATCCTGTATCAGGACACAATAAAACATTCCACTTATATCCTTTAAATTTCCTACAGGAACTTGAAGGTAGAAATTTTTATTTTAGTAGCTCTTGATTCATCTTTCATGTTTCTAACATTTCAGGCATTTATCTGAAGAAAACCAAAGGGTCACCATACCCCTGGGCACCCAATGTCTCTCCCCACCATCCCTGAGTATAACCAACCCCCACTCTCTATACTATGTGCTGACCTTCTCTGCCAGTGTCATACTTGAGTGGATTATCAAGTAGCCCTTATGTATGGCCAAGAAATTCTTAGATCAAAAATCTCCTATGAACTCTAATAAGTCCTTTTACACTTCCCAAGAAACTCCTCTATTTTGTGCAAATAAACTCCTGCATGAAGACCCTACCCATCAACCCCAGATCCGTCTGAAATGGTTGGCAGCTGTGACATACCACAGCTTAGATATGCCTCATAACACTAGTCAACTATTAATATATGTGAAAATTTCATACACATTTTTTATGTTTTTGTTTCAGATAAAGGGATATTCATTATCCAAAGTGAAATCTTCACGACATGCATTCAAGCAGGTAAATCTGTACTGACCCTGGAGAGTTGCCAACAACCAAACGAGTACATGCTGTGGAAATGGGTTTCAAACCACCAGCTCTTTAACATAGGCAGCAGCGGTTGCCTGGGCCTGAACCTATCTGACCCAGAGCAGCCTTTAGGCATATATGAATGTGACTCTGTTCACGTTTCCTTGAGGTGGGGCTGTAAAAGGAAGATGATCACAGGCCCACTCCAGTACTCGGTCCAGGTGAAGCAAGGCACCGTGGTTGTGGCCTCATGGAAATATCTTCATAAATGGATTTCCTACATGTCAGGCGATGGAGACATTTGTGAATATCTGCATGAAGGTAAAAATTTGAATCAAAATGCTCTTGAAATGGTATATTTATAAAATTTGTCCACAAATAAAAGATATGTAAAGCAATATGTGAAAAAAATAAAGAAAGCTTGGGATATAAGGGACTTCTGGTAAATACATTTTAGTTTCTTCCTAGCTCATGATAAAAGCATTACTGGAGTTTTATAATGGACATACTAAATTCTGCTAAAGAAGCAGAACTTCTCAAAAATCAAAAGTGTTGCAAAAAAGCATTGAACTGCATTTGAGATTGATGGAAAGGAGGAGAAAGAACAAGAGGACAGGAGGGAGAGAGAAAAGGAAAAGAGAAGGGGACGATCTTTGTAGTGCACATTTTTCTCAGGACCAATATAACCACTCCCCCAACAACACTTCTCTTATTGTAGAAACTCAGTCCGACCTATAGAGGTGTGTCTATAGGACACCTCAAATGGCTCTGAATGCCTGGCTGACATCTATGTGAAGGTCATGTTATAAGACCCTTGACAATAAATGATAAACTATAGTCAGAGTTACTTGGTTTGTGCTAAGTATAGTTTGCAGGCAATCATCACTTATGGAGAGACTTTCCTTTTCCATAGTTCTATTATTTTTTGACAGTATTTTGGCAGTCTTAAAAGCTGAGGCTAGCAATGTGCTGGGAATTCAGGCCAGTCCCTGTCTATTGTGAGAAAGTGGTGGGAATCTCCGCAGCTGGTCCGTTCACCCCACGACCTATTGATTTAATTAAGGGTGGACCTGCTCCCCTCATCATAGAAAGACCCAATTGAGTCATGAAAAATTCTTGTTGATTCCTACTTAAGGCCAAGGATAACAGATTATTGCAATACGTTGAGAAAGAAGCCAGCAGGTCATCGCTAGTGGCCATCTGTCTTCTAGACCACTCACTGTACAGACGGTCCCCAACTTAACCTTTAAACTTACTATTTTTTTAGACTTTACAATGATGCAGGCTGCTGCTGCTGATGGCGTTGGCTTAAAGAATAAGCATCACATTTTTCACTTTCAGTGTAGTACTCAATGTATTAAATGAGATATTTAATGCCTTATCATAAAGGATAGACCTTGTATTATATAGTTTTGCCTGACTGTAAGCTAATTTAAGTGTTCTGAGCACATTTAAGGTAGGATAAGCTATAATGCTTGGTAAGTTGGGTATATTAAATGTATTTTCAACTTAACACTATTTTTAACTTACAGTGGGTTGACTGAGACATAACTCCATCTATAGAAGGTGCCCAGACAGTCATCCCAGTCATCCTAGTTGGTCCTCTTTCTATATAGGCTGTTTGCCACACAGCACCCCAAGTGATTATTTTTAAAATGGACAGCTGACCATGTCACTTTCCCACTCAAAATTCACCAGTGACTTCCTGTCACCCTTCGAGTAAGCTCCAAAGTCCACACATGGCAGAGAGACGGCCCTATTTGGGCTGACGCACCAAGACCCCCTTGTTACAGGGCTCCTCGCTCTTCCTCTTTCATCCCACACAGTCTTGTTTTGAGTCCTTTCTACTTGCTATTCCTACTGTCTTTTCCAAAGGCTTGCACACTCACTTCACCCAGTCCTTCAGAGAGGCTTTACACTGACCACCCTGTGCAAAGCAGTGTTCCTCCACCCCTTCACACACACACACACACACACACACACACACACACACACACACACACACACACACACACACACACACACACACACACACACGCAGTCATTCTGTTTTCTTATCTTATTTTATTTTTCTTTTTGGCACTTATGAGTACCTGAAATGATATTTTGTGTTTACATATAGTTGCTTTCTCTTTGTTTCTCCTCACTAGAATAGATGCTCCACATTAAAGGAAACTTTTGCTGATTTGTTCACTACTCTGTTGCCAGTACTGCTGGGCACATTAGATGCTCAATAAATACTTGTTGAACAAACAAATTACTAAATGTTGATAGAACTATTGAGGTTTAGAGACTGATGGTTGATATATTTGGGGGCTGGAAATTATTTTAAAGTAAAATCTCCATTAATTTTTCTTCTTATCTATGTACATTTATGTATGCTTCTATAGCTGCGCATCACAGTAAACAAACAAGCAGATAGATATACAAGCAAACCATTTATCAGTGCTGCCCCTGAGCCCAGCAGTCAGCCTAGCATTTCCATAGATACTAAATGGTGAGACAGTGAGGACCTGAGGCTTACTCTGGTGTAGTGAGTGTCTGCCCCTAGGAGAGATTCAGTAAAAAAACGCATTAATTTTGTGGCAGTTTATCCAGACGGAGCTGACATCATATTTAATTGATCTTATACATTTCTTTCTCCTAGATTTGTATACAATCAAAGGCAATGCCTTCGGAATGCCATGCATGTTTCCCTTCCAATATAATCAACAGTGGCATCATGAATGCATCCGGGAAGGTCGGGAAAATGACTTACCATGGTGTGCCACGACCAGCCGATATGAAAGAGATGAGAAGTGGGGGTTTTGCCCAGATCCAAGTAAGAATAAATCTAGTCTTCTCTATACATAATGAATGAATCAAGGATGATTAGAAAGTTGTCTGTCTCTAAAGAAAAGCTCTGGGATTGATAGATTGAAGTCTGAATAAGCACTCTGATTTCTTTAATCCAAATTTTGATTTTGGGTTTGTTTTTGCCTTGAAAAGACAATTCTGATGAATATTTGTTTTTTCCCTTATGTTCAAAAGATGTTAATTAGCCATTCTTCATTAAGCTCAGTGCACAAAGATGCTGTAACTGGAATCAAATTATAATACTCTGTGATCTCATTAATCCCAGCTTCCCGGCAGGATACTTCAAAACAAACCTGAATGTGTAGAAAGCTCAGTTACCTTTTCAGTCTGTTACCTCTTATGAGCAGCTGAAATTCTCTACATCCAGACTGCTTGTCTTGCCCATTGTCAAATCCAGGCATCAGCTGGACCCTCGATGATCTTTCTAGAATTGCAGTCACCTTCATTATTTCTTGACAGTGGTTTCTCATCTTGACTCCCTTTCCTTATTACTTTCTAGCAGTAACCTCAGAATTTTTTTTCTCTTCTTGATTTTCAAGGTCCAGTGACAGCTACCGTTTTTTGACTTTTTTTTCCAGTTATTGCTTTATTATTCTATTTTTATTTGGCTAAAAGTCTTCCAGTTATTAAGTATTAAGAAATATATATACATATTCATTCTATTTTCTGAATTCAATTTCCTTCAGTTTGGTTCCTGTGAGTCAAAGTAGAGCTTTTATAATCTCTTCATCTTCTGTGCTTGCCTCCACTCCACATACATAATAAAATGCAACAAATAAATCAGAAACAAAAAAAATGAATAAAATTTTTATAGTAACATAAGAATAATGTTCTAATCTAAAGACCAATATGGCTTAGTAAGTGGAAAAGAGTACAAGTTCTGAAATAATACAAACCAAGACTGGAGTCCTGTTATGGTCATCGCCATCGTCATCATTCTCCCCAAACCCAGTTCATCTTTTCAGCATGTACTTCTGAACCAGGATCCCTCTCTTTGTTGCCAGTCAGCAAGCACTGAGCTAGGCAAAGTGATGAATGCTGAGAGTTTTAAGACTTAGGATTCTCCCTTCAAAGAACTTAGCATTTAGATGAGAGACAGGACAGATTGGACAAGATGATATGAGATATTGACCAACCTCAGTGGACACCTTAGTGTGAGTTGGGAGCTCCAGAGGCTCATGGATGCTATTAACCTCTTAGCTACTGGAATGTGAGGAAAGGCTGACAGGAAGCACTCAAGGAGCTCAGGACAATGGCAATTCACTAACAAGCAGGAAAGCATTTTATCATTTAATAACTACCAAATCACCAGCCTTCTCTATCTGAATCTGAGGGCATGTGTGGAGGTGCACATGCATGTAATCCTTACATTCCTTGAGTTCTTGAACCAGATATCATATTATTTACATCATGTCCTCTTTCCATTTCCACCTCCAATAGATGCCACTGTTGAAGTAAATGAGCCAATATTAATAAAATTAACACATATTTCATGTGACTGTATTACTGAATACTTTTTTTTCCCAACTACAATCTTCTCCTTAAGTTTCTGAGAAGAGCCTTACCACCATCCACTGTCACTGGTAGCCAACTATGGTTTCCAGTGGAAGCCTGGGGTTATTGTGCCCAGGGCTTTTCATGCCCCAGACTATCTATTTGTTCAGCTTTCTGTAGCTCAGAAGTTTCTTCCACTTGACAGTCTGCCAGATTCTAGCTCACCTGACCTTTACCACAACCAGCGGAGAGCGTGTTTGTACAGTACTGGCTTACAGTTCCAGTTTTCTTTTTTTCTTGTTACATTTGGTTCCTAGTGGCCAATATACTTCAAAATGGCATGTCAGAGATTGAAATCTCAGCAAGCCAATAGCTCTCTCCATGGGGTCAACAGGTAAATAGGACAGAGAGAAACTAATAGAATAAAGTAAAGATTCGCACTTCTGTATCTCATCTTTCTTACATGGAAATATTTTGTAAATACCTCAAAGCAAAATGATCCTGCCTTTAAAAAAAATGTTGATTGTGAGAAAAATTTAAATTCAGTACTAAAAACATGAATGAGAAAAAAAAAGAAAATACATACACAAACACACTAGCAGTGAAGGATGTGATAAAATGTCTCAAAATAAGGATCGTACATAAGGATCCTTCTGGGTTTTCTTAGAGACAATTCTGAGCCATCCTAAGTCTTTGTTGGTGTGTGCCTTCCATAGATAGAAAGTCATGCTTGATATCTTTTTAGCATACCAACTTTTGGAATGATCTGATTGCCCTGGAACTTTATTCAGTTGATCTAGTTTTGATCAGTACCATGAATGGCATAACAGGGCAAATTGGTACCAACATAATATGTGATTGACAACCTTACCTGAGCCCTCAACATCAATCAGCAAAGCTGTATGTCTCTCTTGCATGTGGCATTGTCACTTTGCACAACGGCCATACCAATGCTCTATTTTCAACAGCTTCTGCCCCCTAGCCGTTCAGCCCACTTGGGTATGTACCCATCTTCTCCTTTTCCCTCCTTCCTATCCAAGAGGATGATGTTCCCTCTACCCAGGGAACATCACCTGGGCTCTAGATCTTCCTGACCAACGTTCTCTAACCAGTATCTCAGTGGTTATCAAAGTGAGGTCCCCATTCCAACAGTACAAATATTCCCTGAGAACTTTCTAGAAATGCAAATTATCAGTCACATCCCAGACCACTATATCAGAAATTCTAGAAGTGCAGCCCAGCAGTCTACACTTTAACAAGATTTCTAGGTGGTTACAGACTACATTCTCCCTTAACTGGGTCCTTCATTAGCAATTAAACCTGTTCAAGTCTTAAAATAACATCTTAAAAATAATATGACTTCTTCATTCTGCTTCCTGAAAATACCTATCTCTCTCATCCCCTGCATAGACAGATTTCTCAAAAAAATTGTCTATACCTCCTGACCTGGCTTCTGTTCTTTAGTACACTGTCTCTTCTTCATGTCTTTGACAATGCATGCCTGGCCTCCATTTTCACAAACCATCCATTAATTCACTCATTCAGCAAATATGTATTGAACATGTTGTGTGCCAGGGAACCTGCTGGCTGCTGGAGTTATAACTACAACTGTGAACAATGAAAGTAGTGTCTGCCCTAATGAAACACACTTTCAAGCATAATACACAAATGGATACTCACACTTTTTGAGAGGGGCTACGTTAAAAAAACAAAACCAGCATTACAAATGAGAAAACAAATAGAAAATTTGAAGTCCTGAGAAGGTTTTTCTGAGAAAGTTGTACTTAAACTAGACATGAGTAGGGGTTATCAAGACAAAAAGTGAGGAGAGGAATGAGATACCCATACAGAGGCACACGGTATACTGTGTGCCAAGAAGGTAGGGTAAGTGTGGTCATAAAGGGAGTATATATATTTTTAATAGAACTAAAAATAATAAGAAAACTAACTAAAAATCAACATGTTTTTGATTCACCAGGCACATGTTCTAATAATTCTAAGCAATAGCGATGATAAAATACTCCCACCTGTCCAGGTCAACTTCCTTCCCACGGCCATCCTGCCATGCAGCATGTCGCTGTTTAAAGGCTCTTTGGGAAAGAGGTTAGTGCAGTCTAGGAAAGACAATGTGGTGAAATTGCAGTAGGTGAGGGAGAGAGGGACAAGACTCTCTGGAGGGTAGAGGCCAATTCATGTAGAAGCTAGATAATTTAGATTGTTATTGACCTAATTTCATTGGCAAAAGTAAGCCATAAAAGGATTTTAAGCAGGTGAATAATAAATGTTCTTTTAAAATTGAAGGGTTACTCTGGTTCTTTCATACTGAAGGCTTGGAAGGGAGCAACACAGAAAGCCTGGAGACCATTATAAGGCTAGAGCATTAGTTGGCCAGAAATGTGGGAACTTGGGTTAGATGGTAGCAAGAGGATTGGAGAAAAGTATACACACTGAATTTGGAAAAAGACTGAACAGGACCTGGTTGTCAGGAGCTCAGCTGGGCTGGACAGAGAATACTGAGCTGTCAGGTGTTAGAGTAGTTAATTAAAGCAGTAAGCTAAAATGAAAGTGTTAAGCCTCAGTTCACTTTCTTTTTGGGGGGGGGGAGATTTTCGCTGTAGGGCGCGTGCGCTCGCCAGACAGACAGAGAGAGACATAGAGACAGAAAAAGAGAAATCACCCCCCAGGGGGGATGGTCACGCTGCAATCCCTTCTCCTCCATTCTCCTCTCGGGATCTTGGGCACGCACGCACACGCACCCAGAGTGAGTTTTAAGCCACCGGGTCCGGGACGCGAACCGTGGTCGACTACGTGGGAATCCAGCAGCATAGCCATTATGCTAACTGCTGGTTCCCAGCCTCAGTTCACTTTTGAGAGAGTCCTGAACAAAAGGATTTTCTGTTTTATGGACTTTGGGGTCAGGGATAAAATGAGGAAAAAGAGCTAGAAGCAGAAAAGTACTGGATACTGAGTCCGAGTAAGAAGCACTCCCTCAGTAACCTACCCCACCAACCTCAGCAGGATCACTTGAAGAGGACCTTGGCCCAAAGTCTCAGATATAAAGAACCCTAGGAAAGAAGGCACCTGGGGCTAGGGATGCAAATACCAAGAGATGGGTCAGAGGGGGCTGAGCCCTTCACTGTAACTTCCTACACTGGCTGTATGCCAATCCTGGAGTTGTAAGGCAGCTCTCCTCAGTGAGGACTGCCAGGCAAAGTCTTTATCATTGCCGATAGTCAGGCTTCAAAAAATCACATATAGGTTTGGGTTTTGGGGGGGATTTTGTTGTTTTGTTTTTTAATTCTCCAAAGGGTGCTTACACTCACAAGAGAGGCAGAGAGACAGAGAGAGAAAAGGAGGAGGAGAAATCATCCACTAATGGGGTGTGGTCACACCCTCCATTTTCCATCTGTTCTCTATTTCTCCATCCTGTTGGGATTTGAGGTATGCACACACATGCACCCACCATGTTTTCTAAGTCACCAGGGCCAAAGAACTCAGAGTCCAGTCAGTCATGTGGAATCTAGCTTCTCTAACCACTAAGACTATGATGCAAGCCCTACAAATAGATTAACAAGAGTCAAACTCCTCACTGGTAATAATGGTCTTGGAGGATAAAGAAGAACCTGAAGGGTTAATTAAGACCCCAGGTTTTTACATGTAGCTCACCCTATGGAGATTATAATTTGGAAGAGAAAAGTAAATATTCCAACTGGGACATGGTAGGAATAAGTCAGTTGTGCAGAGATTTGGACTAGACAGTGAGACATAATGGCCTTTGTACATTTAGGAGTTCTAGGAAAAGAATCCTTAGGGATGGGTTAGCCAGCTTAGATCAAGTGTAGACTAGAAAGAATGGGGACTCAGGACCGTGTCTGAAGATCTCCAACATTTAATTTGAATAGAGAAGAATGAACCAGCAAAGGAAACTGAGAAGGAACCTTCAGAGAAGTAGAAGGCTAACTAGACATGTGAAATCCAGAAAAGAGCATAAATCAGCAAGGAAATAAGGTCTGAAACAAAGCACCTACTGAATTTAGCAACATAGAGGTCATTGATAGTCTTAACAAGATATATGTTAGTTACACATTGCGTAGGTTAAAGAATAATTGTAGGGGCCAGCCCCATAGCCTACTGGTTAGTGGAGCTAGATCCCACATGGCCAGCCATGGTTTGAATTCCCATTCTAGCTACTTGAAAAACACATTGGGTACCGGTGCGTGTGTGTCCAAAATACTGACAGGATGGAGAAAAGGAGAAGGAGGGATTGTGACTTGACCACACCCCATTGAAGGTTTTTTTCTCTCTCTTCTCTCTCTTTCTCTCTCTCTCTCTCTCTCTCTCTGCTTTTATTTCACTTTCTAACAAATGCACACAACTTCTGGTAATTTTTTTAAAAGCATGAATGGAAACTATAAGAGGATGAAACACTTCCTTACCCATTCTATGAGGCCAGTAGTACCCTGACACCAAAATCAGACAAAGACATCAAAAGAAAACTGCAGACTAATATGAATATAGATGCAAAAATTCTCAACAACATGCTAGCAAACATAATTCAACAACGTTAAAAAAAAAATTATACAGCCTGACAAAGTGGAACTTATTTTAAGAATGTAATAATAATTTAATAATCCGAAAATCAATGAGTAAAATATCTATATCAATAAAGGATAAAAATCACATGATCCTCTTAATATATACGGATAAAACACTTGATAAAATTCAATATCCTTTCACTGAAAAAAAGACTCAAAAAACTCAAAACAAAAAGAAATTGCTTCAACTTGATAAACAGCATCTATGAAAAATCTACAGTGAAGGGACCAGCAGTTAGCGTAATGGCTATGTCGCTGGACTCCCATGTAGTCGACCGTGGTTTGCATCCCGGCGTGTCTGAAGATCTCCAACATTTAATTTGAATAGAGAAGAATGAACCAGCAAAGGAAACTGAGAAGGAACCTTCAGAGAAGTAGAAGGCTAACTAGACATGTGAAATCCAGAAAAGAGCATAAATCAGCAAGGAAATAAGGTCTGAAACAAAGCACCTACTGAATTTAGCAACATAGAGGTCATTGATAGTCTTAACAAGATATATGTTAGTTACACATTGCGTAGGTTAAAGAATAATTGTAGGGGCCAGCCCCATAGCCTACTGGTTAGTGGAGCTAGATCCCACATGGCCAGCCATGGTTTGAATTCCCATTCTAGCTACTTGAAAAACACATTGGGTACCGGTGCGTGTGTGTCCAAAATACTGACAGGATGGAGAAAAGGAGAAGGAGGGATTGTGACTTGACCACACCCCATTGAAGGTTTTTTTCTCTCTCTTCTCTCTCTTTCTCTCTCTCTCTCTCTCTCTCTCTGCTTTTATTTCACTTTCTAACAAATGCACACAACTTCTGGTAATTTTTTTAAAAGCATGAATGGAAACTATAAGAGGATGAAACACTTCCTTACCCATTCTATGAGGCCAGTAGTACCCTGACACCAAAATCAGACAAAGACATCAAAAGAAAACTGCAGACTAATATGAATATAGATGCAAAAATTCTCAACAACATGCTAGCAAACATAATTCAACAACGTTAAAAAAAAAATTATACAGCCTGACAAAGTGGAACTTATTTTAAGAATGTAATAATAATTTAATAATCCGAAAATCAATGAGTAAAATATCTATATCAATAAAGGATAAAAATCACATGATCCTCTTAATATATACGGATAAAACACTTGATAAAATTCAATATCCTTTCACTGAAAAAAAGACTCAAAAAACTCAAAACAAAAAGAAATTGCTTCAACTTGATAAACAGCATCTATGAAAAATCTACAGTGAAGGGACCAGCAGTTAGCGTAATGGCTATGTCGCTGGACTCCCATGTAGTCGACCGTGGTTTGCATCCCGGACCTGGTGGCTTAAACCTCACGTCGAGCACGTGTGCATGCGTGCCCAGGATCCCGAGAGGAGAATGGAGGAGAAGGGATTGCGGCGTGGCCATCCCCCCTGGGGGATGATTTCTCGCTTTCTGTCTCTCTGTCTGTCTGGCGAGCACAAGCACCCTATCGCAAAAAAAAATAAAAACCTCTCCAAAAAAAAAAAAAAAAAAGAATTGGCACAAATAGCCCCAAATCAAAGGAATCTAACATAAGTAGCACTGTGTAATTTGCAGTATAGGTGTGATCACCTACAAACTTCTCACCTTAACTGATTAGTATATAGAATTCAGACACCTTACTACAAAAGGCTGTATTGAAAGGGTAAGACCAACGCTTGGCAAATATGGGAATGAGATCATTTGAAGTATCCTCTGGGTCTTTTCTTCTCATGCATATAGCTTTGGCCTGGGTATAATAATTAAGATTTATTGTCAAATCTTTCCCGTGGCAGAAGATGAAGACAGATGCTCCATTCCCAGTATTGTCTCCCTCTCTCCCCATATCTGGCCTTCTTGTATCCTACTGTTTTCCAGTAGCCCGGGGACTGCTCAGACCTGCCCTCCTTGGAAGAGTTTTACATTTTTTCCTTCAAGCCAGTCTTCCCTAGAGTGTACTTCATGGAACCTCTACATTAAAACCAGAAGTATGTTTTAAATGCATGCTCCTGAACCCACTGCAGACCTACTGATTCATAATGTCTGAGACTTAGAACAAGAAATCTGCATTTAAAAAAAGTACAATCTGGTTAAATGATTCTTAGTGCACATTAAAACTATAAACATTCCCCTGTTCCCCTTCTCTTTTTTTAGAGATTTTTGCCTTAGGGTATGTGTTTGGGTGGGTGGGGTTAGTGAGAGAGAGAGACCGTGAAAAGGAAAGTGAGAAACCACCTCCCACACCCCATCCCTTCCGCAGTCCCTTCTCCTTTCTTCTCCCGGGATCTTGGACATGCATGCACATGTGCCTGGCGTGATTTTCAAGCCACCAGGTCTGGGACTCAAATTGCAGTTGCCCATGTGAGAATCTAGAGACATAACTGCTATACCATCTGCTAGCCCCCAACCCTTAGGCCCCTTTCATGGTCTCAGCTGTCACACGGAAAAACATGACTAAACTAATGTCTGAAAACACTCAGTCTCAGTACCTCTGAGGGAAGGCCAGCATTTTAACTGAGACAATCTGTAAAGATTCCTCTCTTTGGGGAAATTTCAGCCACCAGGGCACAAAGGTTACTGAAAATTCTCCCCTTCCCCCCTTCCTTTCTCTTCCTTTCCTTCAGTGATATTCAGTGACTGCTTTGTCTTCTGTCCTCCTTCAGTCTTGGATCCTTTTAGAAATACATATATCAGCCAGAAAACTATAGATAACCTTGGGTTTTTATGTGATTTAATAATTTCTGGTTAACTAACTCAGTTCTGAAGAATGTGTGTTGCTACCAGACATGAAAACAAACTTGCCACAATTCCCAGGGGAACCCTTTTACTATTATGGGAAAAGAAAACAAACAAAAAAAGATTAATTGCCAAGTGAGTCTAAAGTACACTGAATTGAAATGAGCCATGTTTCTTTAACTACAGAACTTCTCAGAGCCTTTAATATGCTAATGAACATTGGGAATTTCCCAGAGGACACTCTCTCTGCATTATGTCTCAGGTTTTCTTGGGGAGCCCCTTGAAACAGTCTTCGCTTTGGTGAAGGCTGTTGTAGAGTGTAGCAGGTTGCCTGTCTAGCAGTTGCACTCCCACATAGCCATGACTCATAGCGTCTACATTCTGA
Organism: Tupaia belangeri chinensis; assembly: GCF_000334495.1. Lineage (NCBI taxonomy): Eukaryota > Metazoa > Chordata > Mammalia > Scandentia > Tupaiidae > Tupaia > Tupaia belangeri. The sequence goes on from NW_006160198.1 coordinate 3,039,810, forward strand.
AAGTCCCTGGCTCAGCTGGATTTCTAGTCATTACTGTGCTGCTTAGTCCACAGAGAACTAAGGTTTAAAATTGTAGCCAAATTACTCAAACTTGGTCTTAGTTACCTGTTGTCTCAATAAACTTACTATTTCAGAGCCACATCCATTCTTGATTAAATATACTTTTAAGCATACATGCCATCTCTGGCCAATGTCTTACAACTAGGTTTTGATTCTACTTTTCCTGGATGAAGAAATTTTCTTTAGATATCAGTATTCTTGTGTTCCATGTTTATTTGAAAACTTGTATTCATATTTCTATTGTGTTCTTTTTTTTCTAACATTTTGGTTTTTGAGGAGAAAAAGCTACTGAAACAACATTCATGTCTATGTCAAATAAGCATTGAATTTTACAGATTTTAATGTAAAGTTCTAAATGACTGCTTCTTTTTTTCTTTCGTTTTTTTGTTTGTTTGTTTGTTTGTTTGTTTGTTTGTTTGCCATAGTGTACATGCACTCATCTGGGAGACAGAGAGACAGGGGATGGACACACTGCAATCCCTTCTCCATTCTCCTCCTGAGATTTTTGGGCACACATGCCCACACATCCAGCATGAGTTTCAAGTCCCTGGGTCCAGGACTCAAACTGCAGCCCGCCATGTGGGAGTCCAGAGACTTAATCACCATGCTACCTGCTGGCCCCTAAATGACAGCTCTTTAAAGAACTCACATATTATTTTCACAAATACCTTCACTTTTATCTCCTTCTCTAAAACTTATTTTGGCCTAGGTGGGGGCATGATGGAATAAGGACTTGGATCCCACATGGCTGGTTGCACGGTGCAAGTCTTGGACGTGGTAGCTTGAGAAACATACCAGGTGTATGTGCATGTGTGCCCAAAAGTCCAAAAGAAGAGAAAAATGAAAAAGAAGGAATTACAGCATGACTATTTCTAATGAGACTTTCTCTGTTCTGTCTCTCTTTCTTTCTCCTCTCTCTCAGTGAGTATACACTCCCTCTTGTAGTAAAAAAATAAAACAAAACAAAACAAAAATATATTTATATTATTTTTCTGGAAGGGATCAAATCTTCTTTACTGATACTTTCTTGAATTTCCTTAGATAAATCTTGAAAGAGTTAACCAAAATATGCCAATAGGATAACAATGCAGATTTCTTCATGAAGGCCTAAGCAAGGATGGATGGGGCCCTGAAGTTTTAGAGGTTGCAGTTGGAACCATTCCACTGAATCTATCTTAGAAACATAATGCTGTGTAGATAAAGTAAAGCCGTCGAGAATGTCTCAATGGACTTTTTTTCTAGCCTCTGCAGAGATAGCGTGTGATGCTGTGTGGGAGAAGGACCCCAATTCACACATTTGCTACCAATTCAACCTGCTTTCATCTCTCTCTTGGAGTGAGGCACATTCTTCATGCCAGATGCAAGGAGGTGCTTTATTAAGTATCACGGATGAAAATGAAGAAAATTTTATAAGAAGTAAGTAGGCAGATAATGCACATTCATATTGATGCAATAAAATGGCAGTTGTTACCAGTTATGTAAGCATATGCAAAAAAATAGAATCTGGATAAAAGTCCCTTAAAAAATTTTTGTCTTTTTTTTTTTAATGTGATCCAAATTCTCACCCAGAATTTTTTTTTTTTTTTTTTGGAGAGGTTTTCGCTATAGGGCATGTGCGCTCGCCAGACAGACAGAAAGAGACATAGAGACAGAAAGCGAGAAATCACCCCCCAGGGGGGATGGTCACGCCGCAATCCCTTCTCCTCCATTCTCCTCTCGGGATCTTGGGCACACACGCACACGCACCCGACGTGAGTTCTAAGCCACCGGGTCTGGGACGCAAACCGCGGTTGACTACGTGGGAGCCCAGCGACGTAGCCATTACGCTAACTGCTGGTTCCCTCACCCAGAATTTTCACATGAACTCTTGAGTTGTTCCACCTATTGTTGGCTGTGCCAACAGTAGTATATCGGTACCCACTTGGCACCCATTCAGGTCTTCCTTAGCTTCTCTCCTGGAGAAGAAAATTTGAGGCCACAGCAAAGGATCCAGGAAAGTTGCATCTCTAACAAGTGGGTCAGGGAGACATCTAAACTTTAGTAATAATCCATGCTTTCCTGGAGATCTTACCCAATCCATTTCCATTAATAAAAAAGTAAATAGTTGGTCCAGCCCATGGCCATGACTCACCATGAATTCTAACCATAGAGGCTTGTAAGACATGCTGGGTGCATCTGTGTGCATACCTAACTTCCCAACAGGATGGGAAAATGGAGAAGAAGGGATTATGGCATGACCACATTCCATTAGGAGATGCTTTCTCCCTCCCTCTCTCTCTCTGGCAAGTGCACATGTCCCCTGGCAATTAAAAAATAAGTTATTCCTTAAACCAAATCTGTACAAATGCATCACAGACCTTCTGATGGATGCCAAAAGCCTTAAAATTTTGTAGAAAGAGCATAAGTACACACATGTTAAATAACAGTACAAGATAATAATCTGACATATTAAAAGAATTGTGCTGGGAACCAGCAGTTAGCGTAATGGCTATGTCGCTGGACTCCCACGTAGTCGACCGCGGTTCGCGTCTCGGACCCGGTGGCTTAAATCTCACGCCGGGCGCGTGTGCGTGCGTGCCCAAGATCCCGAGAGGAGAATGGAGGAGAAGGGATTGCGGCGTGACCATCCCCCCTGGGGGGTGATTTCTCGCTTTCTGTCTCTATGTCTCTCTCTGTCTGTCTGGCGAGCGCACGCGCCCTATAGCGAAAACCTCTCAAAAAAAAAAAAAAAAAGAATTGTGCTGATGAACTTGGACTTGTGTTTCATCAGCACCTCAACTGCCCTTTTATTTCTCCTTTATAAATTAAGTATACTTGTACATAATATCTCTTAACAACTTTTTGGAAATACTAGAAAGTGCCATAAGATTAGAAGCCTTCATAAAATTTTTCTTTTTTTTTTTCAAATTTTATTGCATGCAATACATGCTTAGTTTAGAACAATTTTTTTTAAAAATTCAGACAAACTGAAAGAAAAGCAAATGAAAAGGTCCTTATGGTTCTAAAAACTAGAGATAACCTTGTTTTTATGTAAAAACATGTAAGTGCATGGGTACAGACATAATATTTCATAAAATACTATATTGTCTAAAAACACGAGATGGCTATTATGCAGTGGTTAGGACCAGAAACCAGAGAGCCATCTGCTTGGGTTTGAATTTCATTTCTACTGGTTAGTGACTTAAATTACTCTGTGCCTCAATCCCCATCCCACTCCAATCAAGTGGAGATAACAGAAGTGTCTACTTCTTGGCATGGATGACATTTTATAATTCAAGTGAAGGTTTGAAAATTGCCTGGCACAAACATTCAATGTTGCTAACTACAGTATGCATGTAGTTTGGTAATCTGCTTATTTCCTTTGTTTTTATATAATAAACATCTGTTTATGTCTATAAATATGGATCTGCATTATAATGTTCAATGTTTATATAGTAATATAGATCAACAATAGTATATTGACCTAATCTGCTATTAGGGGTAGATAGATAAAATTATTTATTTTGCCTTTATCTATTTGTCACTATTTGTATAAGGTTTTTGCCATAAGGTATATGCACTTGCCAGAGAGGAGAGAGACAAAGAGAGACAGTGAAAAGGAAAGTGAGAAATCACTCTTCAGGGGGAATGGCTACACTGCAATCCCTTCTCCTCTATTCCTCTCCTTGGATTTTGGGCATGCATGAACATGTGCTCAGTGTTATTTTTCAAGCCACCAGGCCCAGGACTTGAACCATGGTCAGCCATCTGGGAGTCCAGGGCCTTAACCACCATGCCACTTGCTGGCTCCTATTTGTCACTATTTTAAGCCATCCCCACACACAAATTTGTTCATAGATCCTAACTATTTCTCTATAAATTGATAGAAATAGATTCTATCTGGGTAAGCAAAGAAGCACACTTCAAAGATTTTGAAAGTCATGAATGACTTCCAGAAGGGTTGTAACAAGTGAATGAATAGTGCATACTCACCCTTTCCCCTTAGCCACATGAAAGTGGAAAATTATCATGGAATTGATTTGGGTGAGTTTATTGCAAGAGAACACCAGTTTCCAAAATTATTATCAGCATGTAATGTCTGTATAAAAGTTTGCATGCCATTTATGAATTACAATAGTTATCTATCTAAACTGCCAGGAATTCTCATGAGAGGGTTTGGGAGTTATTCATCAAATGAGTAACTATTTTTGAAAATAAGGTACATCAGAGACTTTGGTTTAAATGCTATAACTAGACTTTGAGAATTGTTTAGGAAAACAGGAGTAGATTTATAAAAAATTAGAATGTGTTCTGACCAAGGTATTTTTTAATGTCCAGACTAATCTGTCTCTTGCTAATCACCAGTGAATAATAATTATGATATAAGGAATACTGAGGTGTTACAGATATCTAGAAATAGTCAAAAGATTTATGTTTGAGTGTGTTATTACAGTATTGTGGGCCACTTCAGTTATAAAGGTAAATAGACTGGGTTTTTTTGTACATTTATATACAGATTATAAATTGCACAACAATTTTACATATGTTATTAAAACAATTACACACAGGTATCTAAAATAGTCTAAGAGAACAATAACTCATATTTTCATGGTTTAGTTAAATTATCAAATTTAAAATATCACTGGCATTTACCTGGAAATGAAATGTGGAAATTTTTCGCTATATTATCAATCCATCTTTCATTCCAGCTCTTGTCATCACAAATCAGTTAAATGAGTTAATCAAAAGATGACATGATTGTATACATAGAATGCCCAGTGGTCTCCATGGAAAATTTACTGGAAGTAGTACATGAATACAGTAAAGTTGCAGGATATAAAATCCATATACAGAAATCAATAGCATTTCTATATACAAATAACAGGCAGACCAAGATAGAACTGAAAAAAAGCTATTCCATTTACCATAGCCACCAAAAGTATAAGGAATAAATCTAACCAAAGAAGTTAAAAACCTCCACAAGGAAAACTATGAGAAGCTAAAAAAAGAAATTGAAAAGGACACAAAAATCTAAAAGGACATCCCATGTTCCTGGATTGGAAGAATTAATATAATCAAAATGGCAATTCTACCCAAATTAATCTACATATTTAATGCAATGCCAATCAAAGTACCAGACACATTCCTCACAGATCTAGAAAAGACAATCATAAAATTTGTCTGGAATCATAAAAGACCCTGTTTTGCAAAAAAGAAAAGGACACAAAAATCTAAAAGGACATCCCATGTTCCTGGATTGGAAGAATTAATATAATCAAAATGGCAATTCTACCCAAATTAATCTACATATTTAATGCAATGCCAATCAAAGTACCAGACACATTCCTCACAGATCTAGAAAAGACAATCATAAAATTTGTCTGGAATCATAAAAGACCCTGTTTTGCAAAAAAAATTCTGCACAAGAAGAGTGGAATGGGCAGCATCTCACTCCCTGACCCAAAAATATACTACAAAGTTGTGGTAATCAAAACAGCATGGTACTGGCACAGAAACAGACATGTGGACCAATGGAACAGAATAGAATCTCCAGAAATAAATTCCCAAACATACAGTCAACTGATTTTTGACAAGGGGTACCAGTCAATCCAGCAGGAAAAGGAAAATCTCTTCAGCAAATGGTGTTGGAAAAACTAGATTTCCACCTGCAGAAAGATGAATCTGAACCCCTACCTCTCACCTTTGACAAAAATCAAGTCAAAGTGAATCAAAGATCTAAATCTAAGACCTCACACTATAAAATTGCTCCTGGAAAACACTGGGGAAACTCTTGGAAACATTGGAGCAGGGAAAGACTTCTTAAATAAGACCCCCAGAGCACAGTCCATAATCCCCAAAATAGACAAGTGGGATTACATCAGACTAAGAAGTTTCTGCATAGCAAACAAAAACAAAAACAAAAAACAGTAATTAATTAACAGTCCTCAGAATGGAAAAATATTAATTAATTAATTAATTAACATCCCTCAGAATGGAAAAATATTTTTGTAAACTATGCATCAGATAAGGGACTGATAACCAGAATACACAAGGAACTCAAGCTGCTGTTTTGAAAAAAGATGATCAACCCTATAAAAGAAGGGAGAATGAGTTGAAAAAACCACTCTCTAAAGATGACATACAAATAGCCAAAAGGCATATGAAAAAATGCTCACCATCCCTCATTGTAAGGGAAATGCAGATCAAAGCAACAATGAGATACCACTGAACTCCAGTCAGAATGACTAAAATTAAAAAAAAAAAATGATAAGTGCTGGTGGGGGGTGAAAGGGGAACTCTCTTACACTGCTAGTGGGAATGTAAATTGGTCCAGCCACTGTGGAGGACAATGCTGGGACCATGCAGTTAACACAAGCTGAGTATGAAAGAACTGTCCTTTGTGTCTAGAGCTAGGACTCGGCTGAGAACTGTTTGTAAGGTCAACAGTTTTACAAGTTCTGGACCTCACCTCTATTGTGTTACTGTACTGGTCTGCACTCAATTCCTCTGTCATGGGCCTTATTGCCATATCCTGGTACCCCATAAAGGCACCCCCAGCCTTACTATAACTTTTACAATAATCCTGAAAGAATGTGGATTCACTAAGGCGGCAGCTGCGTAGGGTGGCGGCTACGAACAGGAGTTACTCCCATTAGACTCATCCCATCCTCCTAGAAAATGTCAATAAAAAATGTTACATTCACTTCTCCTACTGAGGATTACTAATGGGCGAAGGATCTCAGTAGCCAGGAGGGGCTCAGGGACTCATCCACAAGGTGCTGTTACCCCAAAGACCATAAGCCACCCTTACTCTCAGGACAAGGGAAGATTGCCATTCCCCAAGCCAC
>NW_006160198.1:3046834-3071422 GCF_000334495.1 Tupaia belangeri chinensis
TATATACTAACCTTGTCTTTACTAAACCAGACAGGATTTATTTTTAGGCTCTTGTAATTATTGCCACCCTAGCCTGAAGCTGAAGTTCTCAAAAGCTGACCTGAGGCTCAAAATTCTCAAGCCAATCTGGGACTAAAGTAATCAAGCTGGTCGGGGACTAAAAATTTCTGAAAACCCTCTCAGCCAAAGACCCTCCCTGGTAATCAAGATCTAAGAAGAAGATGCACCCAAAAAATGGACTTCCTCGTTCTAAAAATTATGACTGTTTATACCTAAACAAAACAGACGTCATGTTTTATGATTATTGTTCCTATACTTTGAATGCCTTACCTTTTGGAGTAAAATCTTTCACTTACTTCCCCTCGCGCATCCTACCCCTGTAAAACTCCTTCTATAATAAATACACATGACTTCTGGCTATCAGGGCTGCAGTCCAGAGTTTACTCTGACTGTAGCCGGCTAAGAACATGCTAAAGGGCATGAAGTTTTAGTCTGATTCCTGTTCACCCTTGTCGCCTTCCTGTGCACCCACCCCGGCTGGGGTACAGCTCCTGGCAGAACAATTTGGAGATTCCTCAAAAATCTACAAATAGAACTACCATATGATCCAGCAATCTCACTCCTTGGTATCTACCCAAAGGACAGAAGAATTCTTAATCAGAAAAGTGCTTGCACGTCGATGTTTACTGCGGCACTATTCACAATTGCCAACCCAAATGTCCATGAACAGATGAATGGATCGAAAAACTATGGCACATATACTCTATGGAATATTATTCAGCATAAGGGGGGAGGAAAAAAAAACCTGGATTTTGACAGAAAGTGGATGAATATGGAAGATTTACTTCTGAGTGAAGCAAGCCAGACTATAAAGGAGAGACATTGTATGTCCCCACTTAATACATACCGAGTGTCCACACTCTATGACTGAAAGGGATTGACTGAAGGATATAGAAACAGTAAACAGATGTGAATACAGATTTAGTGTGTGAGAAAAAATAGTGTTTGAGGAAAAACAATTAGAAGGAAAATGGGGAGGAAAAACATTAATGGGACAAAGAAACGTGCCAATTTCTGTTAAAGATATTTTATAGTTTAGTCAACTGGACTAGGGAGAAATGTTTACATGTTAAAATATTCACTGTGTAAGCTAAATAATGTGATCTACTGCATAAAAGAAAATGAAATTAGAAGGAAAAAAAGATTATCTTGAAATTAGTAACCAAATGGATATTAGGAAATGGTTACGTGTTAATGTCACAGAAATTTGGAAGGACAGAGCCTGTGTATATTATGCTGCTCTGATTTAGTCATTTCGGGGGGGGTCTCAAAACTAGAAAATCTTCTTCTTTTTTCTTGAGTGGATTAGGTTCTTCCATTTTCCACCACTGCATCGACCATCCAATCATGGAAGATGTTGTAATCTTGTTATGTAAATACACTGATCTTCATAACCTGGGTAATCACACAACCTGTCATTTAGACTGAGACTTTTAAGAGTAAAAAGGACTGCAATTCCTAACTATTCTGGAACTACCAACATAAAACATGAGTTTTCTGAACAAGCTGGAACAATCACCCTATTAATAACCCCTATCTATCAGACTCTCAAGGTCAGACTGGACCTCTGCATCTGGCTTAAAATAATTTGGATTCTAAATCAGATGAACACTAAAAGAACAATGCTCTCCTTTATTGTTTACATGATTAAATGGCAAAACTTGACAGTGTCACAAAATTAGTGCATTTCGTTAAAAGTTTCCGACACTGGCTTTTTTTCCCAAAATTTGATTTCACCAGTAGTACATATTCATTCTGGAATAACTTGAAGTTCAGGTGTACAAAAAGAAAAACAAAAGAAAAATTTCCCATAATTCTACAATGTCAATAACCACTTTTTCTTTTTTTGCACAAGCACATGTGAATATTCACATTATTGATGACAAAAATGGTGTAGAACAAAAATCTGCGTGTCTGTGGCACAGATGTTAGGAACAGGGGCCACAGAGCCAGGCTGCCATAAAACCTGCACCCACCCAAACTGTGGAAGCACCTCACATTTGCACAGAGCCTGGCCTTAGGTGCCAACCTGGAGGGATCCCTTGAGATGGATAATCTGGTCCCTTGGATGATACTATTCCTCTTGACCAGATACCTCCTGTGGCTCCCACCCTGGACAGCCACATCCTGCTTTGTTCCTTCTTGGATTTTAAGATTGTCCCTTCACTTTCTGGGAGTATCCCTGAACACTTCCTTCTCCCCTCTCTAAAACTCCTAAGTGCATGAGTTAACACAAATAAGATGGCCTGGAATTGGTAACCATGCACCCTGGGATAGACTGACAACCATGGAAAGCCAGCATTTCTGAATGTATGAATGGAGCTAGTTGCAACTGGAGAACAGCTCAGCAAGCCTATAGTAACTGCTGTGCCTTTCCAGAAGGCTGAGGCTTACGCTGTCACTCAATCATCAAGGTGGAGTTAGCAGCACCTACACCCTACCTTGTCATTGACAGGGATTACGACTCCATGATCCAGGAATAGGGAAACAAGAAAGGACTATAACTTCAATTTGTTTTGCTTTGTTTTTTAAACTCCATAACGCTCATTTCAGAGCACATGAGCAGTGAAGCAGTGGAGGTATGGCTGGGTCTGAACCAGCTGGATAGAAACTCTGGCTGGCAGTGGTCTGATGGCACACCGCTCAACTATCTGAACTGGAACCCAGGTACTTGCAGCGTTTTGTTTTCCTTCACCATGTGGCATCATCCTGGGGCCTTAAAAGGCAGCACTGGGGTATAGACCGTCGAGTGGCAGTAAAACTAGACATTGTTAAACTAACCCATGTGGGAAGGTTCTGAGTTCATGTCCAGAGACATCCCTAGACTAACTGAGCGTGGGGGTGGATTGGGATGTCAAGGCTTTGTTGGGGGTGTTCTCTCTCTCTCTCTCTCTCACTCATGGAAGAAATAAATAAACCTTAAAAAAATGTTCTTTTCTACATAGACTTAAAGACATGTTATTCTGAAGGTGGTTTATAACCATTTCTTAGCCTTGCTGAATTCCTATAAAGCAGGCTTGTCCAAACAAGAAAACAGAGGCCAAGATGGTGACCTATTTAGGCAAGGTTTCAAGATTTGGTTCAGAGCCAAGATTCCAGTCTACTTTTTAAAAAGGGCAACAAGTTGTGAAATAACTCTCTACTTTGAAACTATAAAATTGGGTCTTTGCAGTCTTTAGGAAATATTTCATTATCGTGCCTGTATGATTAACTGCAAAATCATAGCTGTAACATAATGTCCCATAGGACTTACGATATATGCCAGACAGAAAGGCTGTCCCCTTGTTGTTGAAACTACACTTCAATATGTATGTTAAACTAACGACTTTTCCTTCCCATATTACATACACGCTGTATTTTCAGAGGGAAATTTTGAGCCATTTGTTGACTATCACTGTGGAACATTTAACTCATTAACAACAAATGCCTGGAGGAGTCGGGATTGTGAGTTGACCTTGCCTTATATATGTAAAAAATATCTGAACCACACTGATCATGAAATAATTGGTAAGTATTTTTATTTAAAATGGTTCTTATGTGTTTTTACTTGTTTCTGGTATACTTAAATTTGTCTCTTTTTTTGGCTAATAATTTATCATTTAAATTTAACTAAGGCTGCTTTATATGAATAAAAATATGTAAATGGATAATATCTGTTATTCTAAAAGGCACCAAGAATTTAGCAAATGTGTTTAGGTTTTTACTAAAATATGAAATGAAATAACCTGAGCATACCTAACATATGCTATTTTTTAAAATTTGCATTCCTAGTCATTCTACATTCAAAAACCAAGATATGTTCCCTTTTCTATTCTAGTTTTGAGTTTTATTTCTATTTCCCTAAAAATTAATCATACATTATTTCATAAAATTATTTACTTTCATTGATATTATAGCCTAGCACACTGCGTATCTCTTACTACTCTCCTCCCAGAAATAGCATGCAAAACTTTTAGGTGTAATTAAGGCCCGTGTGCTCACCAGAGATACAGAGAAAGACAGAGAGACAGCAAACATGAAATCACCCCACAGGGGGGATGGCCATGTCACAATCCCACAATCTCCTCCATCCTCTTCTTGGGACTTTGGGCACACATGCACATGAGCCCAGCGTGAGTACATGCCACTGGGTCCAGAACTCCAACTGCAGTTGACTACGTGGGAGTCTAGTGACATAACCAATATGTCATCTGCTGGTCCTGAATCATTTCTGTTTTTAAGGGCTATCTTAATCAGACAGTAGAGAGAAAAACATAACCATTTTCAAAAGAATCATTGTAAGAATAATTAGAAACTCTAGATTTAAAATAATAGAGTGAATTACTGTTTTCAAATATTGTCTCTTGCAATTAGGTTTTAACTTCATTTTCCTTTAAATGGCTAACTTTAAGAGTATTGTAGAATATAGAGTGAAGGAGTAAGGAGAGAAGCATACCTTCTTTCTTTCTGGCCTTTCTTTTAAAGTTTATTCATCTATTTCTTCCATGAGTGAGAGAGATGAGAGAGAAAGAGACTACACTCCCAACAGGATCTTGACCCAGTGATCTATCTCAGCTTCAGTAGCCCTGAATCATGGGCAAGTGTGTATGTGAAGTACTCAGGGAGGCCAAAATCAATGAAAGTAAATAATTTTATGAAATCATAATGTATGATTAATTTTTAGGGAAATAGAAATAAAACTCAAAACTAGAATAGAAAAGGGAACATATCTAGGTTTTTGAATGCAGAATGACTAGGAATGCAAATTTTAAAAAATAGCATATGTTAGGTATGCTCAGGTTATTTCATTTCATATTTTAGTAAAAACCTGAACACATTTGCTAAATTCAACCTGATATCAACCTGAAACCTACCCATGTGGTGAGCCTCCTAGAGCATCACATTTTACCACTTGCCACCATCCGGTCCCTTGACATTTTTCTGTTATTTCAAGAATTTGCTGAAACTCTTACTGGCTGTTGCAGTCTCTTCGCTTCCCCCTCTTTCTTCTTTCATCTTCCTTTCTCCATTTCTTCTTCTTTTACTCTTTTTTTCTTACGCCCTCCTGAACTCCCCCTGCCACCCATGTTGTCTTATTTTGCTTATTCTTCTGATTTACTATTAGAAATCAGAACACCAGAAATGGGAGTGGTAAGGCTAAACTTGTTTAAATTATTTGCTGTTGTTTTAAGTTCAACAAATTCTTTTGATGATTTCATTCAAAACACTGATGTCTTGAACTCATGCTTCCAGCATCCCCATGTTCATTGATTGGCCCTACCCTTGCCTTAGTTCCTCTTTAAAATTCCCTGTTTAAAAAGGGTTCTGGGTGGACTAGCAGGTAGCATGGTTTTTAAGGGTTGGACTCCCACATGGCCAAGTATGGTTTGAGGCCCAGACCTGGCAGCTTATTTTCTTACCTTCTTGCTCTCTCCTTCTGTCTGTCTCTCTCTGCCGTGTGCATATGCCCTATAGAAAAAATTTAAGATAATAAAAATAATTCTTTTAAAAAATAAATAAATAAAAAGGGTACTGTGGCTACTCTCTTTCTTTCTTTCTTTCTTTCTTTCTTTTTTTTTTTTTTTGTCAAAAACAATTAGGGCAGATGATGTCTAAATATCATTTAAGGCCAGCAGGTTAGAGGTCTTTGCCTTAGGGCACATGCACTTGCCAGAGAGAGAGACAGACACAGTAAGAGGGAAAGTGAGAAATAACCCCCAATGGAGAGTGGTCATGCTGCAATCCCTTCTCCTCCATTATTCTTCAAAAATCTCGGGCATGCACACATGCATCTGGCATGAGTTCCATTCCACTGGTCCAGGACTCGAGCCATGGTAGGCCATGCAAAAGTCCAGTGATATAACCATTACTCCATCTGCTGGTCCCCTTGTGAGCAATTCTAAAATATTTTTTTGTTTCCCAAATAACACTGAAATTGTATCTAATGAAACTAGTTTTTGAAGGAGACACCTAGTTGTGGTTAAGAAAATATGGTAGGACTAGCCTCATAGCACAGCAATTAAGTGCTGTGGATAGGGAGCCAGTTCCCCCATGGTTAACCATGATTCAAATCCCAGCCTCAGCAGCTTGAAAAACATGCCGAGCATGTGTGCGTGCCTCCAAATCCTGATGGGTTAGAGAAACGGAGGAGAAAGGATTGTAGTGACCATACCCCACTGGGAGGGTGCTTTCTCTCTCTCCTCTTTCTCTCCAGCAAGTACATACATGCCCTATAATAATTAAAAAATAAATAATGAATAGGATGAAAATACTGGGACCAGCAGATGGTATCGTGGTTAAGGTGCTGGACTCCCATGTAGCAACCCATGGTTTGAATCCCAACAGCTTGAAACTCACTCCGGGTATATGTGCATGTGTGCCAAGATCATGAGAAGAGAACGGAGAAGAAGGTATTACAGCATGGCCAACACCCAGGAGGTGATTTCTCACTTCTCTGTCTCTCCTGTGAGCACACATACCACATAGCAAAAATCTTTTTTTGTTTTTTAAAGCCATCACCAGATTGTGGACAAATTTCTGGAAGAGGAAAGACAAAACTTGCCATATACACTACCACCTTCCCCTTTATGTCCAAAGCATCAGAACACTGTTTCTCTGTGAGGCCAACTCAGAATCCCTATCAACCCAGAGTGCCCGCACAGACACTAAACTGACCCTCAAGGTGAATAGCATTTGTCATGCCTGCTCTACAGGAAGTGATCAGAGTTTTAGGCTCTTTTTAGCTTAGAATAAATATCTTTTCCACCCACTTATTCTGTATAATGCCATCAGCATACCATTTAAACCATGCTCCATAATATTCTTTTGGCAATGTAAAAAGATTCCAACAATGGGAAACTCTGCTAAATTTTGTATCTTGCTCCCTCTGCTTTCATCATATGACCTTTATCAATTTTCTACTACTTTTGTGCTTTAAATTTCTCATCTGAAAAGAAAAAAAAATGAAGCACTGAGATTCATTCAGCCCAAGATCTAGATCTTGGTCATAGATGAGACCCTTTTCAATTTAGAAGATCTATAATTCCATGAGTCATATGTCGTTTCAAGTATTTCTGCTTTTTGCATTTTTAAAGCAATCATATTAATGGTACTCTACATAAAAGGTAATAATAGTAGTAAAATAATTGTGGGAAATGACATATTTTTGTTGTTGTTGGTTTAAAAAGAAACAGATGCTTGGAAATACTATGCTACCGTCTGTGAGACTGGCTGGAATCCCCACCATCGTAATTGCTATAAACTTCAGAAAGAAGAAAAGACCTGGAATGAGGCTTTGCATTCTTGCCAGTCTGATAACAGTACATTAATCAACATAGCTTCTTTAGCAGAGGTGGAGTTTCTTGTAACTCTCCTTGCACATGGTGAGTCCCAGTTGCCTTTGATTGAATAAGAACAGAATGCAGTACGTATTGGATTGTTGGGCAAGTCATGTCGCATTTTTGCATAGAAAAATACATCATGACTTTCCCAATGACTAAATACTTCTATAACTGAAGTTTGAAAGAAAGTTAAGCTATTTAGAGGTGACTGTTAATGGCACATGTATTTTAAGTCTCTAAATAATATCCAAGAATTCAAATTCATTGTATTTTTACAAAATACATATTCAGGGACTTAGTAACATCTTCATGCATGTCAGACACCTTGGTTTTTTCATCTTCATTTTTTAAGGGGCAATCGTCATTTTTTGGAACTTCTAGTAAAAAATCTAAACCTGCAATTTAGCATATGGTCCATAGGTAGCAGTAGTGTGCTGTAGTCCTGTAATCCCGGTGACAGAATTCCTTATGCACATAATTGGATATACTGGATCTTCGGAAAAGTCATGATGTATTTTTTTCTGTTTTTCTATGCAAAACATATGTCATGACTTTTCTGACAACCCAAAAAATAAGTTTAGCCAGTGAAAATGGATAACTTACTTGATGTGGTAGTTTCCAGGCTGTGTGCCATGTCCAGGAGTTTCAGGATCCTGGGCTCCACCCAATTTTCATCCCCAGCAATAGCTCTGCTCCTCCCTGTTTTGTACATGTGACATAGAATTCTGCTGGCAAACTAAAATCACTGACTTAGAGCAAACTTCTCAAAATGAAAAGATCTCCATACTCTACTTTGATCACCTTTCCAATGTCAGGTTTCAGTTTGGAGTGAAAACACTAATCCTTCTCTGTCATTTTCTTAATCTTTTGCATTTGAGATTGAAAGAATGCTGCAGCTGCTCTTTCATTAACAGGGACACATGAATATCTTTCCCAGCCACCTAGAGACTTTTCACCTTACCTAGGTTGTCAAGTTTACTTACTTTTCCAGCAACCCCATTGCTCCCATTTCAATGCCTTTAAGAGCTTTTACTCCCTATTTACTTGGCAAATATAAACAATTAAAAAGATAGTAAAATATCTATTAGTATTTTAGATACTAAGATATCTCATTAGCAGTTTTTTTAAATGCCCTTTTCATAATCCAGTAGGCCTTTCTACTTTTCCTTTCTCTGAGCAGATGCAAAACTAGACTTTTCAGATCTGCTTTACATGCAGCAACAGAAACTAGCACCCCATGAATTTGACTTGCTTAAGCTTTGTCCTTGCATGGCTTTAGATGACACTCTGCCTTTCTTATTCAGTAAAAGGTCTGTATCCTTGGACACTTATGTCAATTCCATAGAACAAATGACTGGGTTGAAAAAGTCCGACACATATATACTATGGAATACTAGTCAGCCATAAAAAAAAAAAAATAAGACCCTGTCATTTGATAAAAAGTGAACAAATGTAGAAGTTTTGTTTTGTTTTGTTTTTGGAGAGGTTTTTGCTATAGGTTGCATGTGCTCGTCAGAAAGACAGAGACAGAAAGCAAGAAATCACCCCCCAGGGAGGATGGCCACACTGCAATCCCTTCTCCTCCATTCTTCTCTTAGGATCTTGGGCACGCACGCACATGCGCCCAGTGTGAGCTTAAGCCTTCAGGTCCGGGATACAGTCGACTGCATGGGAGTCCAGTGACATAGCCATTATGTTAACTGCTGGTCCCACAAATGTGGAAATTTTGATGCTAAGCAAAGCAATCAGACCATGGAAAGCAGACTTTGTATGTTCCCGCTTAGTGTGTACAGAATGCACTTTATGGCAGAAACTGAAAGATCGGAGGATATAATGGCACAAACAGCAAGAGTAGATACCATAGACTGTATAGGAGTAGATGGACAATTGGAGGTAAGAGGGAGAAACCCAAGAGGGGGGAAAAAAACGAACATGTAACAGACACAAGAATGGAAATGTATTGTGTTTGGTTATATCTTTGACTTTCTTGACATGCAATGCATTTATGCTTTGAGAACCCATATCATATGCTATAAAAACATAAAATGATTAAATGCAAATAAAAATAAACAAACAGTAGTTAGCAGGGAGTATAGTGATTAAGGCACTGGACTCCCACATGGCCAACCACAGTTCAAGTCCCAGATCCTGTGGCCTGAAAATCGCACTGGGCTCCTATTTGTGTATACCCAAAATCCAGAGAGGAGAATGGAGAAGAAGAGATTGTGGTGTAGCCATCCCTTTAGGGGGTGATTTTTTCACTTTCCTTCTCACTATCTCTCTCTGACAAGTATAAATATAAATATACAAATAAGTATATAAGTATATAAACATATACAATGAAACAGACAAAAGGCCTGTGTTGCTAAGATTCTAATATTATGTGGGGAATAGGATTTAAACAGATGCTTTATACTGAGATTTAAATTTTATCACATAGAGAAATAAAGAATAAATTACATGCAAAATGGTATATTATTT
Source organism: Tupaia belangeri chinensis (assembly GCF_000334495.1). Taxonomy (NCBI): domain Eukaryota; kingdom Metazoa; phylum Chordata; class Mammalia; order Scandentia; family Tupaiidae; genus Tupaia; species Tupaia belangeri. Next base: position 3,056,695 of record NW_006160198.1, read on the forward strand.
GCAAATAATAAGATATTGTGAGTAATTTACATTTTGTTTTCTAGAAAATGCGACAGAAACATGGATTGGTTTGAGCAGCAATAAAATTCCAGTTTCCTTTAAATGGTCTAATGGTGCCTCAGTCATCTTTACTAATTGGCACACACGTGAGCCACAGATTTTTCCAAACAGAAGCCACCTATGTGTCTCAGCAGAGCAATCTGTAAGTGAATTTTTTTGTTCAAAGCTCACTTTGCTGGATTCATATGAGGCCACCTGCACCAGGGACTTGGGTAGCACCAGAGACCAAAACAAAGCACAGTCCCTACTCCTCATAGAGTTTCCATGCTGGACAGGAAAAATATATACACATGGAAAAACATGGTAATCACAGTTGTAATGACGGTTCCAAGGAAATGGATGAAGTGGGTTGAGGCAGCTGCTACAGACAGGAAAGTCACAGAAAGCCCCTGTGAAGAAGTGATAGTTAAGCTGGGACGTAAAACAAAACAATATCTCTCAAAGAGCAGGAGGAAGAGCATTCCAAGCAGAGGGCAACAATAGTGAAGACTCAAAGGCAGGCTAAGGTTTGCCATGTTTAATGATCAAAATGGAGCCCACTGGGGAGGTGAGGGTACCGGATGGGGCAGGAGAAATGCAAAAATACCAGGCTTGTAGGCCATGATTTAAGAATCACTAAAGCAGTTCAAGGGGATGGAAAACATGCTCTGATCTGACATTTGAAAACATTAACTGTGGCTACTACAAAAAGTATGGATTGGAGAGGGATAAAATGGAAGCTGGAAGACTGGTTTGGAGGTTTCTCCAGGGTTGAAATGGGGTTATGACTATGAAAAGAAGTGGACAGATTCAAAATTGCTTTGGAGGATGAGACTTGTACTGAACTAAATGTGGGGGTGAGAGAAAGGTAGGTTTTTTGCTTAGTGGATGGTGGTGATGACCACTAGGACGAAGGTGAGAAGAACTGAGATTGGAAAATCAATCTGGGAAATAATGTTTTTTTAAGCTCACTGTCTTGTTAACACAAAAGGGTTTGAACACTATTATAACCCCCTTTGAAAATTGTGAATCAATAACAAATCTTATTCTTTTCCTCATATGAATACGATGATCCCAATAACCTTAATATCACACTTATCCCTATGTTCTTAACTCTCATTTATTTAAAATATCTGATCATACAAAATTAGTGTAATCTCTAACTATTTTAACTCTATATTATGTTTAAAACAGACCTAATTTCTTTGATCAGATAGCTGCTTAAATGCATTGGCGGGTTTTAGAAGTTTCTTGGGATTTGGTAGGTATCCTCATTCTGTCTAACCACAAGAATACCATGTCAAGTTCTTCCAAGAAGCAGTTGATAAAATGTTACTTAAATCGACAAAGTAATTATGCCCATCAAACACAGAGAATTTCTAAGCACTCACTTTTGTGACACAGTTCATTGTTTTATCTTTTAAAGTTGGCATGGACATGTACAATTACCATTATAGATGCTACTAGACTTACAGTGGGCTATGTCTCAATACTTACTGTATGTTGAAAGTATTGGAGCTGGCCCTGTAGTCTAGTGGTTAAGGAGGCCAGATCCCACATGTCTGGTTGCAGTTCAAATCCTGACACTGGCAGCTTGAAAAACATGCCAGGCACTTGTGCATGCATGCCCTAAGGCCAGCAGGATGGAGAAATGGAGGAGAAGGGATTGTGGCATGACCACACCCTATTGGGGGATGCTTTCGTAGTCCTTCCCACCCCTCAATTAAAAACAAAATAAAATACCATACATTGAAAATGCATTTAACACTACTAAACATCAGAGCTGCTTCACATAGCTGACTTTAGACGTGCTCAAAACATTCATTAGCATACAATTGGGCAAAATCATTTTGATAGAAAGCCTATTTTATAATGAGGCACTGACTGTTTCATGTAATACTGCACTAAAAGTGAAAAACAGAATGGTTGCTGGGGTAAATAAAGTACAGTTTCTACTGAATGTATATCACTTTCACACTATTATAAAGTCAAGAAATGGTTTAAGTCTAACCACCATACACTGGGGACCATGTGTATAAGTGCTAATGCAATGTCTCTGAGTCACATTTGAGATGGGAGAAACAAAGACCTCTCTAAATGTGTGTCCTGAATCTTGCTTTGCTCAAATCCATCACAATGTAATCTACAGTATTTAATGCTTTATGGGCTCACTGGTTTGATATAATTAAGATGACCTTCATTTCCTATTGACACACATGAGTATTTCACTTAGTGTGTTTACAGAACAGAAGCCAACATTTGGACAGGGATTATTTTTAAGACTGAGGATAGATATTAATATTATCAGATGTGTCAGAACAATACTGCTAGAAGTGTGATATTTTGTGGCCCCATTTTTGGCAGATCTGTAGCTCCTTAAATAGGATGTATAAAAATTAACATTTCCATGGACAAAATGCAATATTAATATAATTATAGTAATTAACAGGTTACCTAATCAGAGTTGACAAGTAAATTTGAATGTGAGAGCCTAGGAAACTATTTATTCATCCATCCATCCAACAGCTATCAAACAACATGGTATGCATGACACTCTCCTGTAACTGGATGTTTGCCAAGGTCCCTCTAGGGGAAGGGTACCAGTCTCCTCTCGCAGGGGAAGATGTCATCCTCCAACGTGGCATTTTTTTCCTGAAGTTCATAGAAGGAAAGGTTTCATATTCCCCTAGAATTCTGGATGCCTGAAATAGCACCTACAATTTGAATTGTGTGATTTTCACCTAAAGTTATGATTTGTGTTACATTTTTTAAAAATCCTTTTGGAGGATAAAATTTTAATCTGTGAGCAGTTATGTTGTTACAAATGAAAGTTCTAAGAGTAGACTTCAGTAGAATTAGAAGACATCAATAGAATTAGAAGACATGAAGGTATATGTCTATCATGCAAAGCAGAAATGGGGTGATGCTCTGAAGAATTAGTGATAGAGAAGGACACTAGGGTTTGAAGATGAATTTCAGCTATGAGGATGCTGTCCAGGATAATTAACAGTAGTTTCCAGGCCTATCCCCAGCATCAGGCTTAAACCCGAAGCTGTGAGCATTTGATTTAACATGTAGAAGTGACTGCAGAGAGGAAGCAGCACTGTCACTTAGTCAGAGAGCTGGCTTCATCCAAGTGATCTCAGGGTAGCTCCAGACCAGCAGCATCAGTATCACTCAAAAACTTCTTTAGAAGGCAGATTCTCGGGTTCCCACAGACTTGCTGAATGCAACATTCTGATCATGGGGCCTGATCATCTGTGTCCCAGTAATACCTCCCAGTGATTCTGGTCCACACAGAGAAGTGAGAACCACTGCCCTATTCATCATTTAAAAGAAAAATTGAGGGGACCAGCAGGTGATGTGGTAGATAAGGTTCTGGATTTTCATATGCTCAACTGTGGTTTGATTCCCAGACCTGGTGGCCTGAAAATCATGCCACACCTCTGAACATGCCTGCCCAAAATCTCAAGAGGAGAATGGAGGGAAAGGGACTGTGGCATGGCCATTCCCTCTCTCTTTTTCTCTCTCTGTTTCTTTTCAGCAGGGATGTGTGCCCTATGGCAAAAAAAAAAAAAAAAAAAATCTAAAAAAGAAAGAAAGAATGAAAAAGAAATATTGAGGATAGCCTAATGGAAAGCCAGGCTGACCTTGGCATCAATCCTGGCTCCAGCTTTTATTGCTCATTGGACCTTGGGCAACCTAACATTTAAAATGGCAGTAATCATTCTGCCTAACAGGAACACCGAGGAACTAGATTGAACTGACATTAAGCCTGGCACATGGCAGCGATCAGAAAACACCAGTGGCTCCCTCCTCGATCCTCACCTAATTGAGAATTTCATGTCATGGAGAGAGAACAGGGCCTCCCACTTAACCATTCCGTGACAGAGCAGGAAACACTTACTATAAATCATACTTTATTCATGAGAATTGCTATCACCCATCAGCATAAGCGCAGAGTGTGTTCATCCATCCTTTAACATTTTTCTCCTTAGGAGGGGCACTGGAAAGTTAAAAATTGTGAAGAAACACTTTCTTACATTTGTAAAAAACCAGGCGATGTCCTCTCTGACGCTGAATCAGGATGTCAAGAGGTAAGTACTGTTCACATTGAGATTGAGGTATAAAAAAGAATTTAATCCATGCATATTTCTCTCATAATATGTATTTTCCACAAACTTTTTGAAGACTTCTTCCCAATTATCTGCCACCAATTTAAAATTAATCTCTCTCTTTCTCTCTCTGTCCCTTCCCCCCTCCTTCCTTTACATCCCTCCTAAGCTACATTTTACAAACAAAACGATGAAGTGTAGGCTACATTTTACCAAAAAAAAAAAAAAAAAATTTATCAGCCAGAGGATTTACGACACCTACAAAATCAACTTGTAAAATCAGTCTTGATAATTTCAAAGCGAAAGAAGTGATTTAATTTCCCCTCTCAGTCACTTTTTTGGGATTAGACAATTTGAGCAATTACTTCAGTATTATCATCATCCTTTCCTTTAAAAATAAAATAGCACCCAGGGTACAACCAGTACCACAATTATCCTTCCTACTTCATTCCAAAGCTTGTAGAGATGAATTTGTTTTTCTAGTTATTATTATGCCACATTGTCTATTCCCCTCCCTTTTCTTAAGCCTATTCAGATCTTAGATTTTTGTTTGTTTGTTTGCTTTGCTAAGCAGCCTGTGGTCTAAAATCTGCTAGTGAAGAAAGAATACAGTGTCAGAAAGGTCAAACTGTCAGCCTCCCTCTGCCTTGTTCTTCCAAGTTGAAGTGCAGTCTAACCCCCCCACCCCGATCTGGGGTCATCCACAGAGCGCTCTGTCTGGCTGTCAGTCTCACGCAGAAGGTTGGGAGCAGAAGGGAAAGGCCGTGAATCCAGAGCAGATCCCTGGTGGCTCGTGGGAAGCCCTGTGAGCCACACCTTACTTAATGACATGCTTTCAACTAGAGTAGTTGATTGCTAAATTAAGGGTTTCTTTAAATTATTGCAAGACCAAGACATTTTCCAAGAACTATACTAGAAATCATTTCATAGCTGATCAAAAGTTGACACGTACTGGCATGGGATAAAATGGAGAGTACTTTACAACTGGCGAATAAGTAAAACTAGATAGATGTAAGTGATGTGATTTTATAATATTGGAAGAGAAAGAATTAAAATAACTTAGGTGAAGTATAAAAGACTAATGAATGTAAGTCCCTTATATTGTACGGTTTTTAAAAATAGATTCTAGGACTAAGCCATAGAGCTACACTTTTGCCATTTTTGCTTGAGTGCCAAAGCTTGCTTTCTGCACCACGTGCAGACTATCTGCACCAGATTTGGGTTCCGGGCCCAAGTGATCCACTAATTTGTGACTTTATCTAAGCCTCTAAGCTCAATGAATCTCAGGGCATACCATGAAGTAATCATGAAAGAAAGTCGAAAACAATCGACAGTCTTATCCAGATCCGTATGTCCTCCTTCCTCAACCCAAGTTCCTAGTCTGATTCTAAGACCTGTGTTCATTTTCTCCCTTTGATTCTTAGAACAGTACATGGATATAGTTATTATCCCCATTTTATAGATGATAGAACTAAGAAATTACATAAAATCTCATAGTAATGGAGTCAAGCTTAAACCCATGCATTCTAATTCAAGAGACAGCCCTCTTAATTTCTACCCTCCTGTAGGGATATTTTGTATGAAATTCTCTAAGTCCAGAGAGAGAAAGAAGTGGGGGTGGATCTTAAGTGAGTGTCCCTCTATTTTCATTTGGTTTTAAGTTTTAAATTAATTAAAATGTTGAAGTTTTAAGATTAAATAAATGTAGAAGTGGCTATAACTAATGGCATTATCAGACAGAATAAAGATATCAAAACAAAAATGTAAGGCATTTGAGTGAGTCAGAAAAGAGAGTTATGTAAGAAATATATAACCTTGAAAAAGAAAAAAACAGCCATGGTGGCACAGCAGGAACAATACCCTGTGGTGCTGAAGCCACATGGGAAGGGCTCAGGTTTGCATCCAGAGATCTCCTAGTTCATGAGGCTGAGAGTAGATCCCGGTATGAAGACCCAGTTAGGAGTGCTTCCCTCTCCCTCTCTCTCTATTTTTTTTCCTCTCAAAAATAAATAAATAAATAAATAAATAAATAAACTTTAAAGATAAGCAAAAATCTTGAGGCCAGCAGTTGGCATAATGGCTATGTCGCTGGACTCTCATGTAGTCCACCACGGTTCGAGTCTTGGATCTAGTGGCTTAAATTCATGCTGGGTATGTGTGCATGCATGCCCAAGATCCCGGGAGGAGAATGAAGAAGGGATTGCGGTGTGGCCATCCCCCCTGGGGGGGTTGATTTCGCTCTTTCTGTCTCTGTCTCTCTCTGTCTTTCTGACGAGTGCATGCACCCTATAGCAAAAACCTCTGCCCCAAAGCTAAGCAAAAAACTCATGATATTTAACTCAATCAGATTATGCCCTTAATTTCCCTTTTCTTTTTTTAAGGGATGGGAGAGACATGGCGAGTTCTGTTACAAAATTGACACAGGCCTTCGAAGCTTTGACCATGCTTCCAGTGGTTATTACTGTCCTCCTGAACTGGTAACCATTGCAAACAGGTAAATAAGAATTTTCTAACAGAAATGCGACTGTGCTTTGACGTGAGGGCTCTTGAATGATCAAATCTAGGTTTAACCATAAAGTCAAAACCTAAATCATGCTGTATATCAGTGTTTTAAATTACTTATTGAAATGAATTTAAATAATACTGTTATTCCTATATTGATTTTTGAGTAGCAAAAATTTAAGGTGAGTTTTACTTTCCATGAAGATTTAGTAACTAGCTTTGCAGATACATTCAGCTGTATTTAACTTTTTTCTTCTGTTTGTAATTGAAAAGAAACATCTTATTTAACATTTATTTTTAAAATATAAAAGCTGAGTGTTTTTTAATTGCTAGAAAGCACATGCACTCATCTAAAAGAGACAGAGAAAGAGAAGGCAAGGGAGAAAGCACCCCAGTGGGGTCTGGTCACACTGTAATCCTTTCTCCTCTATTTCTCCTTCCTGTTGAAATTGGGGGTTCATATTCACACAGGCCCAGGACAAGGGTTTGAACCACAGTCAGTCATATTGGACTTGGCTCCCTTAACCATTAGGACTTGGAGGTGGCCCTTGTATCAGGTTTTGATCCTTTCTTTTTCTTTCTTTCTCTTTTTAGCATAAAAGCTAACTAGAAAGTATAACTAAAATGTGGGTGGTATGGGGCCAGCATGTAGTGTGGTTAAAAGCACTGGACTCCCACACGGTCGACCTTGGTTTGAGTCCTGGACCTGGTGCCTTGAAAATCATGCTGGGCACGTGTGCATGTGTGCCCAAAATCCAGGAAGAAAGTGGAGAAGGAATTGCAGTGTGACCATCCCCCCAGGAAGTGTAATTTTTTCCCTTTCCCTCTCTTTCTTTCTCTTTCTGGCGAGCACATACACCGTATGGCAAAAAGCCTTATAAGGGAAAAAAAAGGCTCTATCCTTTTTATACCTTAGACAACTTACAGTATACTACAGATGTGCAATAAGGTATAAAGATACCAGCCACAATGGTGTCACAATCAACTCCAGGAGGACAGTGGGGGCTGGAAGACAGCCCTCCCATGTGGTTTCACCCTGACAAAAAGCAGTGTCTAGCATGAGCCACCATGTCTGGGCCAATTTTTCCTCTGATAAACTATTAATGTATTTAAGTATTCAACCTTATACAGGTCCAACTCTAAAGCAGAACTATGGTATGGATAAATTCGTTTTTATCCTGTCTCAGTCTTCTGGACCTGCCAAGGTTGATTGTCCCAGCATGACAACTGGTCATAACCATGACCCCACGGGACTACCCTCAAGCTATACTGAAACATCTCTCTCAGCCAGTTAATGTCGTATGTGTTCCATCCTACGTATATGTCTACATCCAAAGCAGTTGCTCCAACATAAGACTTGCAAGTCAAGAAAAAGAAGGACCCCATGTTCTTGGTTTATGTCCATTCAGACCTACCAGGGAAGAAACAAGGACCTACACTGTCCTGCTCTTTGAATAACAATACAAGTGGGCATATTCTCCAACAGCATCTTTTGTCTAAGCAAGTTGGGTAGTAGGTGGGAAATCTTAGTTCTGGGAACGTCCACTCAGAGCCTCGGTAATCGTTTTCTTCCATTACTGATTTCCTGTTTGAGTTAAGACACTGCTGTCACTCTTCAGTACCCAAGCTTGTAGTTGCTAATTGATTTTCCACTCTTCTGCACAATTGAGTGACAGGTTTGATGGGCACAATTAGAACCACCTGCTGCAAATTACTTATTTCTTTTGTTATCGGGCAACTGCTCCTGGTCTGGGACTTTTAACACTTTATGGAATAGAAAGAAAAGGAAACAAACAAACAAAAGAAAACAGATCATTGTTGCTAAATAACAGATTTTTATTTGCTTGCAGACTGTTACAACACTTTTTTCAAACGTGGCCACTTTGCATATAGACAGACATGAGTGCAAAACTTAAGTTCCAGATTTACTATGGATAATTGTTTAAATGCATGCATATCTAAATCTTGAATTAATCAGTCATGGGATATTTGAGATAAAATAATTCAAATGACGTTTGATTTTGTGAATTTTACCAAAAGCGAGAAACCCTACAATATTTAATTTTCTCCTAGGCTCAACTCTGCATTATTTTTAAGTATTTTTACAACTTGGCCATTTTTTCTGCAACTGCCATATTCTCCCAAACTCCTTTCCGTTTCTGTGAGTTTGGCTACTCTAGACAGCACATGTAAGTGAAATCGCAGAGGGTGTGTTTCTGTGCCAGTCTTACTTCACTTAGCATAATCAATATCTTCAAGCTTCATCTATATTGTCCCATATGTCAGAATATCCTTGCTTTTCAAGGCTGATTAATATTCCACGGTGTGTGTATACCACATTTTGTTTATTTATTTATCCCCTGATGGGCCTTGGGTTGTGGTCACCATTTGGCTACTGTGATCAATGTTGCAATGAACATAATGTACAACTATCTTTCAAGTCCCTACTTTTAATTCTTTTGGGTACACACCTAAAAGTGAACATGCTGGATCATATAAGTCTGTTTTTAAGTTTTTGAGGAACCACCCTATTTTCTTCCGTTTTATATTCCCACCAACAGTGCACAACGTGGTGTGCCACCTGCCTAACACTTGCTATTTTCTTTCCTTCCTTTTCCTTTATGATAAGCCATACTAGTGGGTGTAAAGTGGTATCTCATTGTGGCTTTGATTTGCATTTTCCAACTGATTATAGAGATGTTGAGCATCTTTTTACTTACTTGTTGGCTATCTGTGTATCTTTGGGAAAATGTCTATTGCAATCTTTTGTCTATTTTTAAACTGGAAGGCTTAATTTTACTGTAGTTGAGTTATAGAAATTATTTATAAATCCTGGATTAATTTCTTATGAGATATATGACTCATAAATACTATCTCCAATTCTTTGAGTTGCATTTTAATTCTGTTGACTGTGTCCTATGATGCACACATTTGATGAAATCAAATTTATCAATGTCTTATTTTGCTGGATGTCACATTCCAGAAACTATTGCCCAATTGAATGTCATGAATCTTTTGCCATATGTTTTTTTCTAAAAGTTTTAAAGTTTTAGTTCTTATGTTTAGATATGTAATCCACTTTGAGTTCATTTTGTTTGTGATACAAAATAAGGATTCAGTTGTTTTTGTTGTTGTTGGTTTTTTTTTGTTTTTAGGTTTTTGGTTTTTGTTTTGTTTTTGCTTTTGCTTTTTTTGCAACTGGATATCCAGGTCCTAGCACAATTTGTTCAGGTGAAAAAGCCAAAACTGTCTTTTACCTATTGAATGGTCATGGAACTCTTGTTAGCAATCATTTGACCATACATACATGAGTGTATTTTGGGGCTCTCAATCCTATATCATTTCTTTCTTTCTTTCTTTCTTTCTTTCTTTCTTTCTTTCTTTCTTTCTTTCTTTCTTTCTTTCTTTCTTTCTTTCTGTTTTTTTTTTTTTTTTAAGGTTTTTGCCATTGGGCATGTGTACTCATTGGAGAGAGACAATGAGAGGGAAACTGAGAAATCACCCCTTGGGGGGATGGCCACACAGCAATCCCTTCTTCTCTGTTCTCCTCCTGGGATTTTGGGCATGCAAGCACTCACATCCAGCCTAATTTTCAAGCCACGCAGGTCTAAGACTTCAACCGAGGTTGGCCATGTGGAAGTGCAATGCCTTAACCACTATGTCACCTATGGGCCCCTCCTCATTCTATTTCATTGGTCTATATGTCTCTCTTATGTCAGTAAACACTTTTTTAACTTCTTTACCTTTTTATTAAGTTTTGAAATTAAGAAGTGTGAGACCTTCAAATTTGATCTTTCCAAAATTGTTTTTGATACTGGTACCAGCAGTTAGCATAATGGCCATGTCACTGAACTCCCATGTAGCCAACTGCAGTTCGAGTCCTGGACCCGGTGGCTTAAACTCACACCAGGCGCATGTGCGTGCGTACCCAAGATCCTGAGAGGATAATAGAGGAGAAGGGATTGCAGCGTGGCCATCCCCCCGGGGGGCGTGGTTTCTCGCTTTCTGTCTCTCTGTCTCTCTCTATCTTTCTGGCAAGTGCACACGCCCTATAGCAAAAACCTCTCCAAAAAAATAAAAATAAAAATTGTTTTTGATACTAAGGGTCTCCTGAAATTCCATATGAATTTTAGGATGAGTTTTTCTAGTCAACAAAAATTGGGATTTATTTTAGAGAAATTTTTTGCTGTAGAGCATGTGCACTTGCTAGAGAGAGAGAAAGCAAGAAATCACTCCCCATGAGGGATGGCCATGCTGCAATTCCTTCTTCTCATTCTCCTCTGGGGATTTTGGGCAAGCACACACACACACACACACACACACACACACACACACGCACTTTAGTTGACTACCTGGGAGTCCAGCAACATATCCATTATGCCATCTGCTGGTCCCACCTTTGGGGTTTTTATAAGGATTACATTCAATGTATAAGATAACCTTAGATAGTATAAATATCTTAATATTAAGTCTTCTAAGCCATGAACATAGGATGTCTTTCAATTTATTTGTGTCTTTTTAAATTTCTTTCAGCAACATTTTCTAGTTTTCATTTTACAAGTCTTGCCTGCTTATTCATGTTTATTCCTAAGTATTTTATTCATAGAAATTATTTTCTTCATTATCATTTTGGATTGTTCATGTGTTAGTGTAGAGAAACACAACTGACCTTTGTGTGTTGATTTTGTGTATTCCAACTTTGCTATATTCATTTCTAACAGCTTTTTGTGTGGAAGATAGTTATCATCCTTTTTAGAAAACACGGTTTAGACCCAGTCACAGCAGGGCAGGTGGTAGGGTGCCGCTACATAATACTGGAGTCACGTGAGAGTCCTAGGTTAGGATCCACAGTCAATCTAAACACACAAGTCACTCCAGCGATCCTAGCTAGCTGGAGGCTGGAGAAGATCATGGCATAGCAAGACCTTATCAAGGATCTCTATCTCTCGCTTTCTCTATCTCTAATGAACTTTAAAGAATAATTAAAATGGCAGTAGCAGGTGGCGTAATGGTTATAGCACTGGACTCCTACATAGTAGATGGTGGTGGCTTAAAACTCATGAGGAGCATGTGTGCGTGCATGCTCAAAATCCTGAGAAGAGAATGGATGAGAAGGGATTGCAGCGTGGCCATTACCCCTGGGGGTGATTTCTCACTTTCTGTCTCTGTCTCTCCAGTGACTGCATGTACCCTATACCAAAAATCTCTCTAAAAAATTAAAAATCAAAACACATTTCATTAACCTCTTTAAGAGTATACTACAAAAACATTCTCAAATGTTCGGTATAAATTCAAGTAAGCCAAAATAGTATAGACTGAAAAATGAAAATGCTCTCTCACTAGATTCTTTTCCCCTCTGAACCAACCCCACTCCCTTCCCCACAGGTAACTGGCACTAATAGTTGGGAATTTTCTCTTTCAGTTTCACTTCTTGTGTCTGCATTAATTATATTGTCTAAGTCTCTATTTCTTTTCTAATCTTTTACAATAAACAATATACAAAACCTTCACATTTCTAGCTCTCAAGGAATCCCACCAGGCACATGTGACAATAGTTGTCATGATGTGTATAAAGCTACTGGTATTGTATTTTATTCTCTTATTTATTTATTTATTTATTTATCTATTTAGTCATTGTGATTTTTCTCTTTTGTTTTCCTCCTCCTCCTCCTCTTCCTCCTTCTTCTTCTTTTTAAGAGAGATTTTTGCTATAGGGTGCATGTGCTCCCTGGAGACACAGGGAGATAGAGAAAGAGAAATTGAGAAACCATCCCTCAAGGGGGATAGTGATACTGCAATCCCTTTTCCTCTGTTCTCCTCTCAGGACTTCAAGCACACACACATACACACACATACCCACCAAGAGTTTCAAGCTATCCAGTCTGGAACTCAAACCGCAGTTTTCCATGTGGGAGTCCAACGCCTTAACCACTACCCCATCTGCTGTCCCCATTTGTTATGATTTTCAAGCCACCAGGTCCAGAACTCAAACTACAATCAGTCATGCGGAAATTCAGTGACTCAACCACCATTTTACCTGGTAGGCCTCTCTACTTTATTCTTAATTTAAATAAATCAGAAGGAAATTGATCATTTTTATATTCATTCAGCAATAAATCAGTTATTTGAAAATGGCCTAAAACATGTTATCAGTTGTGTTAGTGGGAGAGATCCAATTGAAGTTACTCACTTCAATGCTGAGATTTCTACTAGGGTCTCCAACCTCCCTGTTATATAGAAAGATTAACACCAATTTTTTTTTTAATTGAAATAGTTCTCCAACTAAGCCATTTTCAATGCATTACTTTTTTTCAATCCCTTCTTTTAGGTAATACAAACACAATCACAATAGGACTGTTGTTTGCTAAGTGGTGTGTGGTTCTTGAAAAAGAAACACCTTTTTATCAGCTACACATCTCACTGGCTAAACTGATGAAATATAATTCTCAATTTGAGATCAGGTGTAAAATAGTTTCTTTTGAAGTACACTTTTTTTGAAATATAAAATGTTTATTCTAAAATAAAAAATTTGTCAATGCATAAAAATATCAGGTCATTGGGACAGTCATGACTCATTTTTGCATAGTAAAACAGAAAAATGTATCATGAATTTCCCAATGACCCAATATGGATAGTTATCTCCTAATGCATTTTATTTAAAATTTAATTTTTAGCACCATGAGCAAAATTTTTGTCAAGCTATGGAAAATTCAAGATGTATTTTTCTTATTTACACTAAAAATTCACTTTTAATTTCTTTTCTCAATGAGTTAGTACAAAAATGTCCATTTCTTTCTGATTTTAAGAGCTAGTCCCCTATAAAGTTTGATTTTACAAGTAGGTATACATAAGCAAAATATTGTCACTTGCTTTTATAAATAACAAACTATTTTTACTTTACTAAACGCCTTAGAGAAAATATGCTGCCCTAATTCAGATAATATGAAAACGTGGGCAAATGGTTATTTTTGGTTCCTAAATCATCACAACATTTGAATTAAACAACCTCAGTGAAGCCAGACAAAAAGTCCAGATATTATAAAACTCTGGAATGTTTTCCTATAAATGATTCTAATTTTTTTTCCTATGAATGACTCTAACACACAAGGCAAAAAAAGACTTCAATGGTCATCTGTTCCATTACTGTAAGCTAGAGTTTTCATAGTCTTTTCTGAGTTTGAAACCAAATAGTGAGTGGTAAAGAATATAAATGTCCTTTATTGCTTTATCAGTTGGAAATGCCTTTACGAAATTGCATGCTGTTATTCAGATTCATTTTCTTAGACTATATGTTTTAGAAGAAAGATACATTGGCTAAATTCCTTTTTTTTATCTGCGCCATCTTCTAAACTGGATTAAGAAAACTAGAGTTCTGTTTTCATTTGAAGGTTTTAAGATTTAATGTATGAGTATTCTATGCAGCTGCCTAAAGTGTATACTTACCAACTCAAAAAGCAGAAGGTTTCTGTTGTTTTAAGCAATGATGAATGGAGACAAAATAGCTGACCATAATAGACTAAATAAATCTACAATCAACAGGAAACAAAAGCAAAATGTTGTCATTAGTAATGAAGGATAGCTGAGACTAAGTTCACAGACAACATCCTTTCCCCGTATTTTCTGATAAATGCCACAGTAGAAGGTAATGGAAGAAATAGCAATGCCTCCTGGGCTTAAAAGCAGCGCAGTGAACAGTGGTTCCAGCCATTGCACTCATGGTGCAGAGCCTGGCCTCTCACACAGTAATTTCAGCTCCAGGTGGGGGACAGTAACCATGCTACTCTACCTCAGAGAGGACCAGGAAAAACAGATTATGTTATGGGAACCAGCAGTTAGCGTAATGGCTATGTCGCTGGAGTCCCACGTAGTCGACCGCGGTTCGCGCCCCAGACCCGGTGGCTTAAAACTCACGCTAGTCGCGTGTGCGTGCATGCCCAGGATCCCAAGAGGAGAATGGAGGAGAAGGGATTGCGGCGTGACCATCCTCCCTGGGAGGTGATTTCTCGCTTTCTGTCTCTAAGTCTCTCTCTGTCTGTCTGACGAGCGCACGCGCCCTATAGCAAAAACCTCTC
>NW_006160198.1:3071664-3078036 GCF_000334495.1 Tupaia belangeri chinensis
GCCACCGGCCCTATAACAAAAACCCCCTAAAAAAAAAAAAAAAAAAAAAAACAGATTATGAGAGCGTGAACCAGCAGAAGTGTTAATGAAATTGCATCGGCATTGATGCAGTATTTAATCTTCTACATCTTCCTTTTGAAACGCCTTTATGTTAGCTTCTGCCAGTGACTAGCTAAAAAAGAGTTTTTCTAATTTCAAATATATGCTCTTTAGATCATGAATAGAGTATCTGCAGAAAATATTTACTGTAACATGCCAAAAGTCCATATGCTCTGCAGAGATGAGTACCATGGATGTCTAGGAGCTAACTGTTGCTAGGGATGTCCATAGGCACTTATGAATTTAATTCATTTTGTTTTTTTCCCCCTATTTCCTTTAAAATGCCCCTATTCTTAAATGATCCTATTGCTTTTACTTCCCCTAGTATGTTTAGGATGTATAATCATTTAAGAAAAAAAAGATCCAAAATTTGATTAAAAGGTCTACCTCGCTTTCTCCTTAGGTTTCCTGAGTAATTTCATCAGGCCTTTTCTTTACCATTGACTCAGTAGGTCTAACCAGAAGTCACCACGGTGTGAAATGAGTTTCTTCTAACTTCATACGTGTTTTGAAAGTAGATTTCTCAAAATAGTTTTAAACTAAGCTTAAAAGTTCCACGCTAGTTGGGAACCAGCAGTTAGCGTAATGGCTATGTCGCTGGACTCCCACGTAGTCGACCGCGGTTCGTGTCCCGGACCCGGTGGCTTAAAACTCACGCCGGGCACGTGTGCGTGCGTGCCCAAGATCCCGAGAGGAGAATGGAGGAGAAGGGATTGCGGCGTGACCATCCCCCCTGGGGGGTGATTTCTCGCTTTCTGTCTCTATGTCTCTCTCTGTCTGTCTGGCGAGCGCACGCGCCCTACAGTGAAAATCTCTCCAAAAAAAAAAAAATTAAAAGTTCCACGCTAGTTTAAACATTACTACCACCTACATTTTGCTTGTTATGTGTAATGTGGAAGCACACAGGCAAGTTTCGTAGCTTCTACTTTTGAGGCATTCATGCTGGAAAGGGAGCATTGCCACTGGTCATTGAGCACTGACTCATTCAGCTGTCTGAGTAATGCTAGTGGGTATACTGCCTTGGATGTATTCCTGGGGGTTAAATTTATCTTCAGTAAAAATGTGCGTATCTGAATCAGCCCAGCGCTCCATGTACCTGTGAATAAACTGGTTGGAGAGACCAAACTGCTACTCTGATCCCTGTTCTTTTCTCACCAGGCAAGTGTGGTGGGTGGGTGCTTGGGAACTCTTTGTTGGTAAATGCTCATTCAGAAAGGCATGATACTTTCCTCCTCCTCCTCCTCCTCCTCCTCCTCCTCCTCCCCCTGTCAACCCGACCCCAGGACATTGTAGGTATGTGGCCTAGTTATAAAAACTCCAGAAATGGATTGCTGCTCACGGGGACTTTACCATCTACACTCTGAAGCCAGACCTGGACTCTGTTAGTTGAAAGAATTCAGCCAGTCTATAAAATTCAAATTCTTCTCACTCATATATTTCTGGAAATTGCACTGACATTTGACATGTGCTAGTAATGTTCAGGTTTTTGAGTGTTTTCTGCTGCATGTTCTAAAGAATTAACGAGAAATGCTTACTCCGGTGCCATTCTGTGCACTTCATTATGTTTTAATGCTTTTTTTTTTTTTTATTTACAGAAACTTGCTATCACCCTTTTCTCTTTTCCTTTTAAAGGTTTGAACAGGCTTTTATTACCAGTTTGATTAGTAGTGTGATACAAACAAAGGACAGTTATTTTTGGATAGCTCTTCAAGACCAAAATAACACAGGAGAATACACTTGGAAGACAGCCGGGCAAAGTCCCGAGCGGGTGCAGTACACACACTGGAATGTGCACCAACCTCGTGAGTAGAATGGGCATACACCAGCTCTGCCTAACATCCCTCTCCTGTTTTCTTGGCACCAAATTCCTTCTATCCCTTGGTTAGCCTCCTTTAATTCTTTCTTAATGTTTTATTAATGCCTGCATTATCTAAAATGATCGCCACAGGTTCACAGGGGATCACATATTTCTGGTCATTTTAATACTATGGGTCTCCGAAAAGTGCGTGGAGAATATGTATTATAAAAAAACTCAAGGCACTGGACTCCCACACAGCCAAGTATGATTCAGGTCCCGGACCTAGTGGCTTGTTTTCTCATTTTCCCTTTCCTTCTCTTTCTGGTCAAATTTTTGAAAATAATAATTTAAAATATTAACATTTTAAAAATTATGCATGGATTTCAATATTTTACAGCAAAATAAACTCCTAATTTGATTTCATTTTTCCACAAACTTTATGAAGTCACCTCATAGAATTGGTATGAGTCATTTGAAAATATTGAGGTATAAATTCATTGCTCAAGAATTTGAGCCTTTATTAGCAGGAAGGCCAGTTTCTCCTTCCTAAAGAATTTTCTCCAGACTCTTTCACTGTCCAAGAATCTCAAGGGCTTTGTCGGTCAAGATAGTTAAGCTTCCCAGGATAGTGAATGGGCACAGTGGGGATGTCCATGCAGTTAACGGTCACTGCCACATGGCTTCATTGTACAATGCTGAACCCATTACTGAGATAACATGCTTGTAGATCTACCTCTTCTGTGGAATCTTGCCAGGATTCCAGAGTTAACAACTCTATTCATCCTCATGTGCTCAGCTCTGGATCGCAAAGATGAGACTGTGCCCTATCTGGAGAAGCTAATGCTTCAGTCCCAAACCTGCCTGTTGACAACCTAGACCCAACACTGTCCTTTATCCCAGGCTGGGTTCCTATTTGGATACCTGGGTCCCTTTTTTGCCTATGGAGCTCTATCAGAGCTATTTTATATTTTCACGTTAGCTTTAAAGATTTTTCACATTTTATGAAGACATTCCTCAATCAAAAATTATAAAAATATAACATTTTATTTTCTATTACTTTCATAGTTTTTTTTTTTCCCTTTTGTCAGAGGGCAAGTACACTGGCCAGAGTGACACAGGCACAGAGAGAGGGAAAGTGAGAAAGCACCTGCTATGGGGAACTGTCATGCCATGTTCCTTCACTCTATTTTTTCCTCCTTTCGGAATTTTGGGCACACACGCACACCAGGTCCAGAATTTGATCCACACAATCAGTCATGTGGCATCCAGTCACCTTAACCAACATGCCACGGGCTGGCCCATAGTTTGTTTTTTTAAATCTGTAACTTGATCTAGAATTTTGTTAAATATGTCCTAGGAGGTTTCTCAGTTTAGTTTTTCTATTTAATAACCAGTTGCTTCAATGCCATATACTGATTAGTCCATTCTTTGAATACTGATTTGAAAGAACATAATTAACATACACTATATTCTAACTTTCTATTTCTCTGACAATAGCACTATAATAAGCAATGTGATAATAAAAGAGAAATAGAAAAAACTTAATCAGTATAAGCAGAGAGGGGCTAATCACACAGAACATCATTTATTTTGTTATTCTTACTTTGCTTAAAGCTATTTTGACTGCATAAACAAAACCAAAATGATATCTAATTAAAATAAAACAGGTCAGAATGAAAAACTAGATAGCAAAATATCATTTGAGAGTTCTGTCAAAGATAAGCACGGTGTTGGCAGGTGGTGCTGGATTCCCACATGGCTGACCACAGTTTAAATCCTGGACCTGGCGCCTTGCTTCCTCACTTTGCCTCTCTGTCTCGCTGGTCAAATGAAAAAATAATAAGTAAAATTAAATAAATTCTTTTTTAAAAAAGATGAGAACAAAAACAGTAATTAACTTTAGATATTGTTGATTTTGTTCAGAACATATGTTGAATAGCTAGTGTAACAACTAAAGGAGTATACTTAACTTCCAAGTAAATAAAGAGAGAAAATGGAACAATAGAAGAAGAAAAAAATTCAGCCAAAAGGTAACAAAAAACAAAAAGAAAAATTACACTAAAAAGTGTAAGACAAATAGAAAGAACATAATAAAATTGAAGAAATAAGTTGAATAGTTGAATTATATACATTATATATATGTGTGTGTGTGTGTATATATATATATAGAGAGAGAGAGAGAGAGAGAGAGAGAAACTCAACTCTATTGTTAAAGACTACATGAATAATGGTTTTAAAATTCAGTTATATACAGGGCCAGTCCATTAGCCTAGTGGTTAAGGGTGCCAGATGCCACATGGATGACCACAGTTTGAGTCCCTGCCCCAGTGGCTTGAAAAACACACTGGGCACACGTGCATGTATGTCCAAAATGCTGACAAGATGGAGAAGTGGAGGAGGCTTTACAACAAAACCACACCATACTGGGGGCTGCTTTCTCCTCTCTTTCTCTCTGTCTCTCTCTCTCTGATGAGCACACACACTCCAGTAATTAAAAACAAATCAGGTATATGTTATTTATAAGTGTTACTTTATCAGTACCTAATGTATGTGGGGCAAGAGAAATATCCAACTGCAGATCCCGCTAGCATCCTGTCCCCATAAAGGTGGAGAAACAACCGAGAGGCACTCACCAGCGAGTCTCACAGTCCAGGGTCACAAGCTCCCTAACAGACTGAAACTAGATCGTAGAACTGTAGCGCACTCCCCCTGCTCCCACACTTTTCCACGGCATCATGAAAGGCCTGTGTACCGCAGAGCCTTTACCCAACACATATGTCCGCCTTTCAATGAAAACGTTGTAAGTCAAACTAAAAGGCAAAAAGAAAACAAACAAAAAAAGACCCCATCAGTTTGAAAAGATTGAACAAACACCAGAATCAGAAATGGCATGAATGTTGGAATTATCAGACAAACGATTTTTAAAACTGTAATTAGTGTGCTAAGGGCTTTAAAGAAAAAAGTATACAACATGAGAAAGCAGATGGATAAGGTAAGCAGAGAGAAGAAGATTTTAAAAAAACAAAAAAGAAAAAAGAAAAGAAAAAGAAATCTAAAAGGCTAGAGATTCACACTATAAAAGATATTGAGAATTCTTTTGGCAGGCTTATTAAATTATACTTGACTGAGGAAAGAATCTCTGGGCTTGAGGATATGATAATAGAATCTTCCAAAATTGAAAAACAAAGGGAAAGAAAAACCTGAAACAAACAAGATAAAATATTGCAAAATGTGGTACAGCTACAAATGTGGAAATGTGTGTAATAGGAAAATCAGAAGAAGAAAAAGAGAAAGTAACAGAAATAATATTTGAAGCAATAAATAAGAATTAATTTCCCCCAGATTAGTGTTAGACACCAAGGCAAGGAGCTCAGAGAATGCCAAGTAGAAAAAATGCCCAAAAAACTACACCCAAACATATCATATTTAAACCTTAGAAGGTAAAGAAAAATATCTTGAAGGAAGCCAGAGTGGGAAAACATCTTACCTATAGCAGAGTAAATAAAAGAAGTGCTTTTAACTTCTCCTCAGAAAGCCTGCATGCAAGAGGAGAATGCATGAACTCAAAAATGTTGACCAAAAAAAAGCCACCAATGGAGAATTCTACTCTCTTGAAATTATCCTTTAAAACTGAGGGAGGGGTCAGCAGGTGGTGTAATGGTTACGTCACTGGACTCCCAGGTAGTCGACCAAGGTTCGAGTCCTGGACCCAGAGGTTTAAAACTCATGCTGGAGGCGTGTGTGTGTGTGTGTGTGTGTGTGTGTGTGTGTGCCCAAGATCCCGAGAGGAGACTGGGAGAGAAGCAATTGCAGTGTGGCAATGTCCCAGGGGGTGATTTCTTGCTTTCTGTCTCTCTGTTTTTCTCTGTCTCTCTGGCAAGCGCATGCTTCCTATAGCAAAAATCTCTCTTTAAAAAAAATAGTTTTCCAGAAAGGAAAATAATATAGATATTCAGATCTACATGAAGAAACAAAGAGCATTGGAGAATAAATAAGTGAAGATAAAATAAAAATCTTCATTTTCCTTATCCTTAATTGATCTAACAGATAACTGTACACTCAAAATAGTAACAGCAGGAATATATTCAAATACACATACATATAAGTACATGTAGGCAGAGTCTTCAAAAACGGTCACAGAAAAAGTGTACTATGAAATAATTTTGCATGGATTTCAATTTTTTTTACACTAAAGAATTCATACTAACTATAACAAATCTGAAGAGGGTCTAGTTTGAGCCACTAAAAGGGGGCAGTTTAAAAAAAAGTCCCTAGTAGAGCAACATGAATTTGGCAAAAAGTGAAGAACATCAAACTTATAGTGGAAGTGTAGGTGTAATGGTAAAATCACTGATGCTTTATGAAAGGTTTATAGGATCAATTCCCCAATAAATAAGCAGTTTACAAATGGATAGCATTTTTTTTTTTTTTTTTTTTTTTTGTTTTTTTATAGAGCACATGCACTCTCTGGGGGG